>NW_022103942.1:15106175-15107718 GCF_000313985.2 Echinops telfairi
TGCCTTCAAGCCTTTAAGACCCCAGACGCTATATGATTTTTTGTTCTTTGATGCCTGATACCTGATCCCTTCGACGCCTCGTGGTCACACAGGCTGTGTGCTTCTTCCATGTGGGCTTTGTTGCTTCTGAACTAGATGGCTGCTTGTTTATCTTCAAGCCTTTAAGACCCCACACGGATGGTACTTTTAATATTCTTCACCAGCACCATAATTTAAATGTGTTTGTTCTTAATACAAGTTGAAACTATGGAGAAACTACCTCACTTCTAGCTGGTCTAGATCCTGCATCTGGCTCATGGGCCCGTTGACACCGATCTATCAGTTGCCTGCCATAGTGCCTGTAATCTTGGATTCATCCAACTCTACAGGTACAAGGTTGACTTGATGACTTTAGATTCATCAGCCTCTACCTCCAGCATCCTGTGGTCTTCCTGCTGCCAGGTTTATTGGCTTTAGTAGTTATATGAGTCAGGAGAAATCTTCAGCTTAGCTTATGATGGACAGGCATGAGGCAGGCTAGACTAAACCACTTTTATAGCTGTATGAGTGCAGTACATGGACTACTCCAAAATTAACTTCCCTGACTTGATCAGGTGCACTTTATTCTTAAAAATAGCATCCTTGCTCTTCAACACTTTAAAGAGGTCTTGTGCAGCAGATTTACCCAATACAAAGTGTGGTTTGATTTCTAGACTGCTGCTTCCATGGCATTGATTGTGGATCCAAGCAAGATGAAATCCTAGAAAACATCCATCTTTTCTGTTTATCATGAAGTTGTCTATTGATTCAATTGTGAGGATCTGGGTTTTCTTTAAAGCCATACTGAAGGCTGCAATCCCTGATCTTTGTCAGCAAGTGCTTCAAGTCCTCCTCACTTTCAGCAAGCAAGGTTTTGTCACCTGCATATCATAAATTATTAATAAGCCTTCCTCCAATTTGTATGCCACTTTCTTCTTCGTATAGTCTAGCTTCTCAGATTATTTTCTCAGCATACAGATTGAATGAATAAGATAAAAGGATATAAGCCTGAAGAACACCTTTCCTGATTTTAAACCACACAAGATTTCCTTGTTCTGTTTGTATAACTACTTCTTGGTCCATGGTTTGATATAAGCACATTGAAATGTTCTGGAATCCCTATTCTTGTCAATGTTACTCATGGGTTGCTATGATCCACACAGTGGAATGCCATTGCATATTCTTTAAAACACAAGTAACATTGCTAAAGATGCTTTTCCAGTCGGTCGGCTCTCTTATCACTCTCCAGGTGAATTCTTTCAACGTCCACAGTTGACTTATTTTCAGTATACCCCACTTGTCTTCTTTTTTTTAACATTTTATTAGGGGCTCATACAACTGTTATCGCAATCCATACACACATCAATTGTGTAAAGCTCATTTGTGCATCATTCTCAAAACATTTTCTCTCCACTTAAACCCCCGACATTAGGTCCTCATTTTCCCCTCCCTCCCCACTCGCCCCTCCCTCATGAGCCCTTGATAGTTTATAAATTGGTATTTTGTCATATCTTGCCCTGTCCGA
>NW_022103942.1:15109009-15118676 GCF_000313985.2 Echinops telfairi
GGACAACAGAAAAGTGGGTGAAGGGAGATGTTGGACAGTGTAATATATGACAAAATAATAATACTTTATAAATTATCTCAAGGGTTCTTGAGGGAGGGGGAGCAGGGAGGGAAGGGGAAAATGAGGCGCTGATATCATGGGCTCAAGTGGAAAGCAAATGTTTTGAGAATGAAGATGGCAACAAATGTACAAATGTGCTTGACACAATGGATGTATGTGTGGATTGTGAAAAGAGTTGTACGAGCCCCCAAATAAAATGATTTAAAAAAACACACAAGTAAACACCTTTCTAGTATGCTTTACTTTCAGCCAGGATCCATTTGACATCATACCAAGTCCTCTTCTGAATATAGTTTTAATTTTTGGCAGCTTCCTGTTGATGTACTACAGGTGGTGTTTAATGATTATCAGCAAAATTTTGCTGGTACATAATATTAATTATATTGTTTGATAATTTCCACAGTCTGTGCTGTCACCTTTCTTTGGAATGGGCATAATTATTCATCTCTTCCAATCAGTTGTCCAGTTGGCTGTCTTCTAGTCATAGAGTAGTGAAGGTTTCCCGTGTTTCCTCAGCTTGTTGAAACATTTCAATTGCTAGTCGATTAATTCCTGAAAACTTGTTTTCCCTAATAACTTCAGTGAAACTTGACCTTCCTCCTTCAGTATTATTTGTTCTTGATCACATTCAATCTCTTTTTTTTAAAAAAATCATTTTATTGGGGGCTCTTTCAATCCTTGCTACAAACCACACATCAATTGTATCTGACACATTCATACATGTATTCCATTGTTCTTTTCTAAACATTTACTTTCCATTGATCCCTTGGGATCAGCTCCTCTTTTTTCTCTACCTCCTCCATTCTCCTCCTCCAATCCTCGTGGCCCCTTGATAGATTATTGATTCTTAATTATTTTCAAATCTCATACCGACCACTGTCTCCCTTCCCCTCTGGTTTCTGTTGTTCTTCCCCCTGGATTGGTGTGTATGGTTATGTGCCATTCATTGCTATTAGTCCCTTTTCCCTCCCCACTTCTCCCCCACCATCCCCCTACCCTTTTGGTATATCTATTCCCATTCCTGTTCCTGGGTTCCATGTGTTGTGAGTTTTATCTCTTGCCTATACCTATGTACATGCTCCCATTTAGTCTAGATTGGGAAGCAGCACTGAGGTCGTGATTGTGGGGTGTGAGGAGGCCTCCAGGGATCATGACCCATTAATGCTCTACTGCACCCTGATTGACTCATCCCCTCCCTGCAGCCCCTCTGTGGGGGGATGTTCCCTTGTCCATAGATGGGCTTTGGGTCTCTGCTCCAAGCCCCCTCGAGACTCACCAATTATTTTTTATTTGTTTGTTTGTTTACTGTTTGTTGTGAATCTGTTGATGCCCATTGCCTGGTCTCGATGACACCTCACCATAGTACTGACTGGTGTGCTTCTTCCACGTGGGCTTGCTGTTTCCCTGTTGGATGGCCGCTTGTTTAACTTCAAGCCTTTAAGACCCCAGACACTGTATCTTTTAATAACCGGGCATCATCCTCTGTCTTCACCACATCTGCTTATGCACTCATTTTGTCTTCAGCGATCGTGTAGTTGGGGGGCGGGGGGTGAGCATCACAGAATGCCAGTTTTTTAGATCTCAGTGTTCTTGTATTGAGGGAAGGTATGAGCCGAGGCCCAAGGCCTGTCTGCAGCTTCAGTGTATTGCCTTATAAATATATGTACATAGGTCAATACCACTATTTCTATGGATTGCATAAGTGCACACCTTTGTTAAACTCCCTGTCTATGCCTTTGCTTCCTGGAGCTTGCCTATGTGTCTTTTTGCCTCCTCCTGCCCCGCCCTCACTTTCCCCCTTCTTCCACCTATTCGTGTTTTCTCTCCACTAGCTTGGTGTTGCTCTAATACTCACAGGATCTCTACCCTCTCCTAGATGCTGATTGAATGCTGACTCGTTTTTTAGGTACAGAGATGCTACATATTCCTTTCATTTTCTTTCTATGTTTTCTACATCATTCAATAATTTGCCCCTAGAATCCTTTGATATTTCAACTCAAGACTGACTTTTTTTCAATCCTTCCACTTTGAGATATGCTGAGCATGTTCTTCCTTTTCTTCTAAAGTTGTCCTTTGGGATGTTATGTTTAGCTCGTTTACTTTAGATACACTATGCTCAAAAGTAATTTGTAGCATCTCCTCTGACACCCACTTTGATCTTTTATTTTTTGTCTTCTTTTTTTTTTAAGATAAATGCAAGATCATCCCTCTTGATTTTCTCATTCCCAGGAAAGTAAACCATGTTTTTTCTTATTCAAAATGGCCAAATAATGCTTATTTTCTGTTCATTAATGTTGAGGACATTGCTGTATGTCTTTCCATTTAATTTTTGACCACTTTCAATTTTCCTAGATTCATATCTCATGCTCCACATTCTGATTATTAATGGATGTTTGCAGCTGTTTCCTCTTACTTTGAGTCTTGCCTCATCAGCAAATGAAGGTCCAAAATGAAAGCTTTAGTACATCCATGTCATTATAACTAACTCTACCTTTCCAGTTATCCTTTGAGTGCCTTCCAACCCGAGTTGTTCAGATTTGGTATTATACCTAACAATCTTTTACTGCAATTCATAAAGCTTTTTTCAACAGTTTTATTGTCACATAATTTAGATATCATAAAATTCAATCATTCAATCATGTCAAGAAGAATTATGCAATCATTGTCATATCAATTTTAGAACATTGCTCTCCCACTATGGTTAAATTGCCTTTAAAATGAGTTATGAAACCACAAATATTTTTGTGCTCCTTCCCCCTCCCACCTTCATTGTTTAGTCCTGAAATCCCATTTCTTTCCCTAAACACCCCCCACCCCTACATCCCCTGCAAACACTTGTATCAGTTATTATCACTGTGCATCCACTCCTCCTGTGTTTCACAAAATGGGAAACCCAACAGAAACAATAAAAAGCAAAATGGAATTAAGGTGGTAAGAATAAAATAATAATAATATAAAGACAAAAATAAAAATAATGAGTAAGAAAGAAAACAGCCCCATCAACATTCAAAAACCCTTCAAAAAGAAATTTCTGTCATGAAACAAGATGTACTTGCACCCAGAATAATTTCAGGTAGGGTCTAGTGGATGGTCAACTGGCCAAGTATCGAGTTCTATGTAGTGTAACCAAAACTACATAGGTCTCTTCCTGTTTGAGACTCTTGCCTCTGGCTAGAAGGGATATGCCAGTGGCTCAGTTTGTCTAGACACTCTGCAGATGTTTTTTTTGGCTCCCACTGTCCTCCATACCCTTCTACAAATTGGATGTTCATAATTTTAGCTCTGATACTTTTCTCTTCACCATATTCAAATTTTGTAATTGCCATCTTTGGATCACACAAGCTGGTGTGCTTCTTCTGTGTGGACTCCTCACTTAGATGGCTGCTTGTTTGAATGCAAGTCTTTAATACCCCAGACACTATTACGATTGATATCCAGGCACCATCTACTTTCTTTACCACACTTTTCTGTAGCATTCTTATCTTCAGTGATCATTTCATGAATGTGAGTGTTGGGCAGTACCATGTTATCAGAACTAAGTTCTTGAATTGGAGCTAGAGTTAAGTAGGAGTGAAAACTCCTTCTGCTTGTCCATGGGGTTTGCACATCTCAGGTTTACTTTGGTGGTCATAATATGACAAAATCAAAACCCTATACGATGAATTTGACCAATAGCAGCCATAAGCCATCCAGCAACCAAACAAACAGAATACACACACTCAAAAAGAAAGAAATAGAAAAAGCAAGCTACAGGCAAGAAAGCAGAAACCCATAAAAACAAAGAAGTACAGCATTGTCAATCACCCCCCACCCCCGGAGGTATAAATAGATTTCACTATTATCATTATCAGTTTACCCAATAATCCAGCAATCCATACTCTGTCAATATGACGATATTATGTGAGTACAGTTCCACCTTGAGCCAAAATCCATGGATTTTGGCTCTACACATTTCAATCTCCTATTAGATAGGGCTCTGTTGACCCTAATTATGGGGATTGATGTCCAGGAGGACCTTCTTGGATCAATTCTTCCTAGTGCAGATCCCTGCTCAACAGATCAGAAACTGTTGTGCATTTGTAAGGTGGGCATCAATGTACTCTGTGTATGGTAATCCTTGTATCTCCTTCCATTGAATACCTTTCGAGCCAGGATTCCCCCCAAGGTCTAATGACCGCCACATCCACAGTTCTGGAGCAGCTACTCTCTACCTCATCTCCTATCCAAGTACCCCAGCCCTCAGCCCAACGGTGCAGGCAGATTAAAGGTAGGTTTCAGTTCATTCTAGGCAATCTCTTTGTTGTCCTGGTGTAACTCCTAATTTGTGTCATGCTTCCTGCAAGGTCAGCTTCCATGATCATCATGGATCTTAGTCCGTGGCGTTGTTCACCGAAGGTTGAGTTCAAATGTATTCATAATGTCTTCCCAGGAACAGAAAATCTGGCCCATTTCCCCCCTAGGCTCCCTACAATTATTCTTTGGCATCCCTTCTCACTCTGAGATTAGGTCTCTGTAATCATCTACCATACTCACCAAAAGAATGATCAGCCTCTCCTCCCCAATGTTGATGGTCCCCTCTCTTGGTCTTGGCTTGAATTTCCAGCAAGCTTCTACTTCCATTCCTGTGGGGGGCCCTTTGATTTGCCCCAGCCTTGTTTTGATGCTGTATAACCTCAAGCGGTGGGTGATCTCCAAATTTCCCCCTCTTGAAGGTGTGACCCAGGCAATGTGAGATCTCCACATTGGCACTTGTGAAGTGTGCAAAAGGGAAATTAAGTATGGTTCATGGCCTGTAAGTAGCCTTCTCTCCTTTTTTTTTCTTCAGGAATTAGTTTCTAAGATTTGTTTAGTTGGTGTTTCTTCTTATAGTCGTGGACTCATGCAATACTTGTCCTTTTTTGATTGACTTACTTCACTCAGATTAATGGTGTCCAGGTTCTTCCATATCGTGCGGTATTTCATGCTTTCATCACTGTTTTCGAGGGATGCATAGTATTCCATTGTGTGAATGTACCACAGTTTCTTTATCCATTCTTTCACTGTTGCGTATTTGGTCTGCTTTCACTTTCTTGCTATTATGAACTGTGCTGTTATAAACATGAGAGAGCACACCTCTATTCATGTCATGTCTCTTATTTTTTTAGGGTATATACCTAATAGTGCTATTGCTGGATCATAGGGGATTTCAATTTCCAGTGGCTTTAAGTCTCATCACATAGTTTCCACAGTGGATGTATGTATTTACAAGTCCACTATCAGGGTCTAAGAGTTCCAATCTCTCCACAACCTGTCCAGCATTTGTTGTTTTCTGTCTTTTTTATTTGGGATAGCATTGTATGTGTAAAGTGGTCTCTCAATGTGGTATTCATTTGCATCTCCTTGATGACTGTGAAGTAACCATTTGTACTTCATTTTTGGTGAACTATCTGTTCATATCCTTTTCCCATTTCTTTTTTTTTTTTTTAATCAATTTATTGGGGCTCATACAATTCGTCACAATACATAGATCAATTGTGTTCCCATTTCTTAAATGAGGCTCTTGTCACTTTCTTATTGAGCTGTTGTAGAGTTCTGCATATTTTGGTAATTAGTCCATTGTCTGAGTGTTGTTGGTAAAAATATTTTCTCTGAATCTGTGGGCTTTTATTTCAATATCCTGATGAAGTCTTTTGATGATATGCATAAATTGTGTTATTCTAGCATTTCCTAATCATCTAGTTTGTCTTCTGCTGAATATGCCTCCTACATTATACTTGGTACTCTGTGCCCTGCAATAGGTACCTTAAGTTTGTTCTAGTCTTCTCATTGATGATCCTGGGACCTTTGGGGCTAACATTCAATCCTGTAATCAATCTTGATTTCATTTATGTGCAATGGGAGTGGTATGGGTCTTGTTTCATTCTTCTGCATATGGAAATCCAGTTTTTCCAGCACCATTTGTTGAAAGGGATGCCTTTCTCTCATTGGTTATTTCTAAGTTCTTTGTCAAAGATTAAATGCCTATAGGCAGATGCATTTACGTTTGGGTTTTCTGTTCTGATCCCTTGGTCCAGGCACCTCTCCTGGTACCAGTACCAGAGTGTTTTGACTACTGTGGCTATGTAGTAGGTTTTTAGGTGGGCAGTGCTAGTCATACTTGTTCTTCTTTGTAAGAAGTTCTTTGCTTATACTGGGTCTTTTGCCTGCCATATGAAATTGGTAATCTGTTTTTCCATTTCTTTAAAGAATTTATTTAGGATTTGTATTGGTATTGCATTGTATCTATAGATTGTTTTAGGTAGTAATGTCATTTTAATGATATTAAGTTAACCAATCCATGAGCATGAGCTAGTTTTCCTTTTATATAGGCCTTTTTTAGTTTCTTGTAGTAATGTCGTGTAGTATTAACTGTGTAGCTCATTTGTTTCTTGAGGTAAGTTTATTCCTAAGTATTTCATCTTTTGTGTGGTCATGGTAAATTGTGTTGATTTCTTAATGTCTTTTTCGTAGCTCTCTTCACTGGCATACAGGGATCCAATTGATTTTTGGTTAGTAACTTTGTATCCTGCTACCTGGCAGAATTCCTTGATTGTTTCCAGCAGGCTTGTAATGGATACTTTGTTTTTTTCTAGGTATAGGATCATATCATCTGTGAATAGGGAGAGTTTCACATCTTTGCCTATTTGTATCCCCTTGATTTCTTTTCATTGTTTGATGATTCTAGTTAATACTTCCAGGATGATGTTGATTAAGAATGGTAATATTGGACATCCTTGCGTGGCTCCTGTTTTCAGTGGGAATGTTTCTAGCTTTTCTCCATTGAGTATGACGTACACTGCTGGTTTCTTATATATGGTTTTTATTATATTGAGACGTTTTCCTTCTATTCCTATATTGTTGCGTGTTTTGAACAGAGATGGGTGTTACATATTGTCAAATTCCTTTTCTGCATCTATTGATATAGCCATGTGGTTTTTATTTCTTACCTTTTGTATATGGTGGATTACATTGATTTTTTTTTCTTTTAGAATATTGAACCATCCCTCCACAACTGAAATAAATTCTACTTGGTCGTTTTGAATTATTGTTTTCATCTGCCACTCTATTCTATTGGCCAGGTTTTGTTGAGAATTTTAATATCTATATTCATGAAGGATATTTTTCTATAATTTTCTTTTTTTGTGTGGTCTTTGCCTGGTTTGGGTATTAGCATTATGTTGGCTTTTTAGAATGAGTTTGAAAGTTTGTTGTCTTTTTCCATGTTCTGGAAGAGCTTGTGTAGTATTAGTGTCAGATCTTCTTTGAATATTTGGTAGAATTCCATATGAATCCATCTGGTCCCGGGCTCTTTTTGGTTGGTAGTTTCTTAATGACCTACTCGGTTTCTTTTTTTTGTTATGGGTTTGTTGAGGTGTTTTTTTTTTTTATAATCAAATAAACATCTGCTATTCCCTTTCCCTTTGAGAATAAATACAGTTAAGGTCACTTTTAGCCTTGGAACGGATATGTGTTTGCCTAGGATAGGATGATCTTGCGAATGACTACACAGTATCTGATGTCCTCTGCTAGGACTTCTATGTTTTTTTAAAGAAAGCCGTAGTGACACGACGCATCTACCAGAAATACCTAGAGAACTTCCTTTTACAGCAACCACTGGAATTCACATGTCTTAAACAATGAACACGGGAAGATGGCATCGTGTCTCCTTTGCGATGATATATGTTGAGGATTCGAGTGGCTTTCAAGCAGCATGGCGGGTGTGGCCGTGGCTGCAGTTTAGATCATTCGGGTGCGTTTATGGGTTGGTGAGTCTGTAATGACATCGCCACACTGGGCTGAGGTGCTCTTTCTAGTGCCACCATTGTCCAAATGGAGTGCCATTTCTTCTGATATGAAAGTGTTCAAATCCATATCATGGAGTCCATTTCTCCTTCGACTAGTATTCGATCCACTGCTCACATGTGTAGGAGAGAGAGCCTGGGGTACTCGACCGCACGCTTATACTAGCCATTGCCCCAAGACCATGCAGAGCTATGGCTTCCCGGAAGGTTGCAAATCAGTCTCTACAGATGAGCTAGTTTCCCTTGGAGTAGCTCAGTTAGGGGACACTACAGTCAGTCTTGGGGGAGCTCTAGAGTTCCGTGGTGGAGGAACTTTCCAGCACAAGAAGCTGATCAAATCTGCTCTGTGGATAGTTCTTCTGCGTTTTTTAACCCATGCCAACACATTCTTATTGCATCGCTGATAGTCAATGTGAATGCCAATATCAAAACTCCACTGATGGGTATCCACGCTTTCTGGAAAATCACAGGCAGAGGTGTGAGCTGCTTCTTAGTTTGATACAGTTTGGTCCAAGGGAATATGAAGCCACTTGAGTTGTGCATTGTAGAGGCTGGTGACCGCGGTGACTGTGATTTGGAAGGGAACCCAGAGAGCAAGTCCTGGCTGCTGACACACTCGGTCTCTGTAGAGCTGGGTCACGGCGGTGGCCGAGTTCTGGAAGAGGTGCCACAGCTTCTGCTGCTTGTGCTCCGGCTGCCGGTGACCGCCTCCTCCTGCAGCTCAGGCGCCAGCGGCTCATGCTGCTCAGCCTTGGCCAGGCACTGCAGCTCCCACTTGGAGAACTAGTGCTCCGGCTGTGCTCCTGGATCTTGGCCTCACCCTCCTCCTACCGCCCCTCCATCACCTGCGGCCTTACCGCCGCGTCCTCCTCAGGGGGCCTCCGCGGGAGCGTCGTCGTCCAGCGGCCAGGGGACGGGGCCCAGTGGCCAGCAGTGGCTGCTCAAGGCGAAGTCCTGGGCCTGCTGCTGCCGCTGTCCCCCATGCCCCCAGGAGGACCTGCGCGCCCCGCCTCGGGCCTCTGCGCTGTCCAGGCCGACCCCAGGCCCAGAGGTCCCCACGTCCTGCGCCCCCAAAGGTCGCCGCCGCTTCTCGCCTGGCCAGCCAGCGCTGTTCTACCACGCCCCGGTGGCGCCATCGCCTCCCTCGGGCCGCAGCCATGAACCGCCAAGCCCTCTGCACAGCCGAACCTGCACCGCCGCTAAGCCCACCCCATAGACTAAGGAACGCCGTCGCCGCCTTTGACGCCTCTGCAGTTTTTAATATATGCCTGCATTAATTTGAGTGGGTGATTTGTTGTAGGTATCTGTCCATTTCTTCTAGATTGTCAAATCTGTTTGAGTACAATTTTTTTATAGTAGCGTATTATTATTTTTATTTTCCTTGGAGTTGTTTTATTTTCACAATTTTCATCTCTTATTCTGGTTATTTGCATCTGTTCTTCTTTTTCCTTTGTTAAACTTGCCAGTGGTCTGCTGATACATATATTTAATCATTTTTATTTTATTCTTCTTTTTTTTCTTTTTTTAAATTTTTTTGTGTCTGTTCTCTTTTTTTTGATCATTTTATTAGGGGCTCATACGACTTATACATACATACATCAACTGCGTAAAGCACATTTATACATTCATTGCCATCGTCATTCTCAAAATATGCTCTCCACTTAAGCCCCTGGCATCAGGTCCTCATTTTTCCCACTCCCTCCCCCCTCCCCACTCCCTCCTGAGCCCTTGATAATTTATAAATTATTATTTTGTCATATCTTGCCCTGTCCCACGTCTCCCTTCAC
>NW_022103942.1:15119150-15140725 GCF_000313985.2 Echinops telfairi
CAGGCTGGTGTGCTTCTTCCATGTGGGCTTTGTTGCTTCAGAGCTTGATGGCTGCTTGTTTACCTTCAAGCCTTTAAGACCCCAGACGCTATATCCTTTGATAGCCGGGCCCATCAGCTTTCTTCACCACTTTTGCTTATTCACCCGCTTTGTCTTCAGCAGTTGTGTCAGGAAGGTGAGCATCACAGAATGCCAATTTAATAGAAGAAAGTTTTTTGCATTCATTGAGTACTTAAGTGGAGGCCCAATGTCCTTTTGCTACCTTATTACTAAACCTATAAATATATGCACATAGATCGATTTCTCCATCCTCATATATAAATATATTTGCATATGCACATGTCTTTATCTAGACCTCTATAAATGCTGTTTGCCTCCCAGCTCTTTACTTGATTTCCCTTGACTTTCCTCCTGTCCCACTATCATGCTCAGTCCCCACCATTTTATTGGGGTCTCATACAACTCTTATCACAATCCATACATACATCATTGTGTCTAGCACAGTTGACCATTTGTTGCATCATCATTCTCAAAACATTTTCCTTTGACTTGAGTCCTTGGTATCAGCTCCTCACTTTTCCCCCTTCCTCCCCCATCCTCCCTCCCTTACGAACCCACGATAATTTATAAATTCTTAAAATTTTTTCATGTCTTACACTCTCTGATGTCTCCCTTCATCCACTTTTCTGTTGTCCATCCCTCAGGTAGGGGGTTATATGTAGATCATTGTGATCGGATGCCCCTTTCTCCCCCACCATCTCCTTACCCTCTTGGCATTGCTACTCTCATTATTGGTCCTGAGGGGTTTATCTGACCTGGATTCCCTGTGTTTCCAGCTCTTATCTGTACCACTGTACATCCCCTGGTCTAGCCGGATTTGTAATGTAGAATTGGGATCATGATAGTGGGGTGAGGGGTAGGGAGCATTAAAGGACTACAGGAAAGTTGTATGTTTCATCAGTGCTATACTGCTCCCTGACTGGCTCGTCTCCACCCTGCAACCCTTCTGTAAGGGCTTGTCCAGTTACCTACAGATGGGCTTTGGGTCTCCATTCCACACTCCCCCACATTCACGATATGATTTTTTATTTTTTGATGCCTGATACCCGATCCTATCGACACCTCATGATCACACATGCTGCTGTGCTTCTTCCATGTGGGATTTGTTGCTTCTCAGCTTCATGGCCACTTGTTTATCTTCAAGCCTTTAAGACCCCAGACCCTATATCTTTTGATAGCCAAGCACCATCAGCTTTCATCACCACATTTGCTTATGCACCCATTTTGTCTTCAGCGGTTGTGTCAGGAAGGTGAACATCACAGAATTCCAGTTTAGAACAAAGTGTTCTTGTGTTGAGGGAGCACTTGTGTAGAGGCCCAATGTCCATATGCTACCTTAATACCAAACCCACAAATATATGCACATAGGTCTATTTCCCCATTGTCATCTATAAATATGTTTACATATGCACATGCCTATATTTAGACTTCTATAAGTGCCCTTTGCCTCCTACTTCTTTCCTCTATTTCCGTTTACTTTCCTCTTGTCCCACTATCATGTTCAGTCTTCATTGAGTTTCAGTTATTCCTCTCTGTTACATTGCCCTTGATCAAGCCCCAACAGGCCTCCTACACCCTCCTCGTCATTGAATTTTTGGATCACTTGTTGTTCCCTTGTCCCTGGATTTGTTAACCCCCACCCTTTCCGTCGCCTCCTCCTCTCCCATGTCCCCCAGAACCTTCGGCCCTGCTGTTTTCTTTCCTCCAGTTTATTTATCCCACCTATCTTATATGGACAAACCTGCAGAGATAATAATACACATAAAGAACAAGAGAGAACAAAGCAAAGTAACAAATGAAAACAAAACAACAACAACCCAATGACCAAAAAAAAAAGAAAAGCCTGTAATAGTTCAAGGTCTGCTTGTTGACCTCTAGTAGTGTTTTCTGGTCGAGTCTGATGGGGTGCCAAGCCCTAATCCCAAAGTCTATTTTTGGTATTCCCTGCAGACTTCATTGCTCTGTTCCCCTTGCTGTTCTGTTGCACCCCTTAGTATTTCACTTCAGTGTGATGGGGTCAGATGGGGTGCAATTCCTACACTGTGGTTGTCTCCAGTGCTGTTCCCCATAGTGCTATGGGTCAGCGAGGGATGTTGGTTCTTATAGCGGGGTTCCATGATTCTGTCTGTGCTTTGGCTGCTCTGAACAGGAATATCATCCTCAGGGCTTGGTGGGCCAGGTTGTATTCCACTCTCTCTTCCTCTCCCTTCATTTGCTCCTGTCTACTCTGATCAGACATGTCCCTCTCCCTGAGCTGTAGCTTCAGTGCTGTTCTCTGTCTTATTGATTTTTTCCATTTTTACTTTATTTTTCATATTATTTATTTCTGCTTTGATCCTTATAATCTCTTTTTTACCCTTTATTGGAGGGATTATGTTGTGGTCGTTAAGTTCTTGGAGGTGTTGTGTTAGAGTTTTGATTTTAAATTTCTCCTCTTTTTGCATGTATTTGTTGATAGCTATAAATTGGCCTCTGATTACTGCTTTTGCTATGTTTCAAAGGTTTTGATATGTTGTGATATTCTCATTTGTCTCAAGGAAAATTTTAATTTCCTCCTTTATTTGATTTATTATCCAGTATTTTGAGAATTACATTGCTCCACATCCATGTGATTGTCTTTCTGTTTCTGCTTGTTTTATTGCTGAATTCTAATTTTATAGTTTTGTTATCTGAGAACAGTGATTGTAGGATCTCAAATATTTTAAATTTATCGAAGCATGATTTGTGGTCTATTATGTGGTCTATTCTTGAGAATGTTCCATGTGTGTTGAAGAAGAATGTATACTTTTGTTTTGTTGGTTGAGATAATCTGTATATGTTTATTAGGTCGTTTTTATTGATTATGTTACTGAGCTTTTCCGTGTATTTTTTGTTTTTATTCTGGACGTTCTGTCTTAACCTAAGACTGGTGTATTAAGTCTCCTACTATTGTTTTCTATGGGTCTATATAGTTTTTAACTTCTGTGAGGATTTGATTGACATATTTCGAGGGTCTTTCATTGGGTGCTTATATGTGTGTTATAGTTATGGCTTCCTGAGCTATTGTTCCCTTCATCATTATGTAGTAACTGTCCCTATCTCTTATTACATTGTTTGTCTTGAGTCTATCTTATCAGAGATTAATTGCTACCCTTGCTTTCTTCTGGTTGCTGTTGGCTTGGTATGCTTTGGTGCAACTTCTGATTTTTAATCTGTTCATGCCTTTGTCTGTGAGGTGTGTTGCAGTGTATTGACGAATTTTGTTTTCTAATCCATTCTGCTAGTCTCTGTCTTTTTACTGGCACATTTAGTCCATTAATTTTCAGTGAAATTGTTGATACGTATATATTTGTTACTGCCATTTTGCTTTATATATGTGTGTGTTGTGTGTTTATGTGTTTGTTGTGTTTAGCTTCTTTGTTCCTTCGGTGTTATTTCCTTTCTTTGAGTCTTGGTCTCTGTGTGTCGGTTTTTGTGAGGAATTGTTTGGTATGTTGGTTTCAGTTTTGCGTGCTGTTACTGTTGGTTTTTTAGCCATAGTACTTCATTGACTATTTTTTGTAATGGTGGTCTAATTTGTGAATTGTTTCATTTCCCCTTGTCTTGAAATACTTTTATTTCTCTGTCATATTTGATTGATAATTTTGTTGGATACAGGATTCTAGGTTGACAATTTTTCCCCTCCAGTACTCTGCATACATCATTCCATTGACTTATTATTTTTTAACACCATAATTAGCAATTAATTTACATATCACATAATTCAATAGTTCAATCATATCAAGAATTTTACAATCACCCCATATCAATTTTAAATACCATCCATCCTTCACATGGTCAAATCACTGCTAAGATGAGTTATCCAATCACAATCTGTTCTAGTGCTCCTTCTACCCTCCATCTTATTTATTCCAAAAACACCCTTAACCTCCCTATCAACTAGCCCCACCACTGTATTCTCTGTAATGCCTTGTATCAGTTACTCTCATTATGCATCTACTTCTACTGTGGTTCACAGCTTAGAAACACAGCAGAAAACAATAAAAACATAATTACGTGAAAGTGGTGAGGTGTGAAACATAATAGTATACAAACAAAAATACAAATGATGCGTTAGAATGAAAAGATACCAACAACATTAAAAGAGCCAGGGAAGAAATTTCTGTCATGGAACCAGTAAGAGATACTTGCATGTAGAATAAATTCAGGTTGTGTCTATAGGGTAATCAACTAGGTAAGCATCAATGTTGATCCAATATAATGAAGATTACAATGGTCTCTTTCTCACAGTAAGGCTGATCGTGCCTCTTGCCTGAGAGTAGAACGGATCTGCCAGTGGCCCCAATCTGACCAGATACTCTGCAGATAGGCTTTGGGTTCTCACCATTCTCCATAACCCTCCACAAATTGGGTGTTCGTCATTTTTGCTCTGATTCTTTTCTCCTCAACATATTTGAATGTCATAATTGTCATCTTTGAATCACACAAGCTGGTGTGCTTTTTCTATGTGGACTTATTTGACTTCTTGGTAGCCTGTTTGAATACAAACCTTTAAGAGCCCAGACACTACTTGGATTGATAACCAAACATTTTCTGAGTTCTTCACCACACTTTGCTGTATCACACTTATCTTCAGTGATCTTTTCATGAAGGTGAGTATTGAGCAGGGCCATGATTTAAGAACTGATCGTTCTTAAGTTGAATCTAGGACTTAGTGCAAGCCCCAAAACATTCCTGGATCTATGCCCCACCACCCTTTTAAATTTGCTGTAACTTTGAGCCAATATTTATGCCACATCAATCCATGGTTCCATTATGCCAAATGCAATTGTGCAATTTCTTCCATAATCATATATGTTTTCTAAGACATGCTTTTCCTTCCTGGACTTCTTGATATCATCTCCGTCTTATCTCCCCATATTCCTTTGTTTCCTCCTTCCCCCAAACCCTTGTTATATTTTCTTTCCCTGTAGGCACATCATCCATGGGTTTCATGAACCAAAATATAAGAAACAAATAATATGCTTCAAGAGGGTGAACCTTAATGGTGATGCACCTCTTAGATGCACACTAATATAAACAAGCATAAGCAGAATATAACAGAATGGCCGTCACAGGGTTGCCAGGGTAATAAGTATCTTAATACAGCATACAGGGTGTTGATGTACCCAGACCCTGTTTGTTCGCCAACCAAAAGTACACTGCTCTTTATACAACTGTCTTTTACCTCAGACACCATGTGTTTTCCGGCTTAAGTCCTCAGGTTGCAAGTGTGTCTGGGGTAGAGTCCAGTTCACCCAGTGGGGTTCCCATTTGGGGGCTCACTGATGTAGCCTCTGGAGCATGATGTGCACTCTAAAGATCCAGGACTCAGTGTCCCAGTGTCCTGAGGCACTCAGTCTTGGTTCGAAGGATAACCCCAGACACCCTAGTTCAATTTTGCCCTCCCAATGTATGTCATTAAAGACCCTCCCTACCTAGTGATCCCAAGAGCATCCTCGGTATCTCCTCCCCACACCTGAAAGTCAGCTCTCCCTCTGCTCCTCCCAACAGACATGCACCTCTATTTGCCCAAACTTGACCATCCCTCTCGCCTCTCCTATGCTGCCCCTCCCATCAGTAAGCCTCATCCATCTGACAGAGCTGTCTCCTTCTCCAGGGAACCTCTCCCCAGATCCACATTGCTACCACTCAGCAGAAAGCAAATAATCTGATCTATATGAGGAACAAAGCAGGATTAGGATTGAAGGAGGCTTATTACTCACTTGAAATTTGCAGATCAAACAAGCCTGTTTGCTCAGTGAGAATCACTTGATGCACTTTCTGATTAACATTAAGGATTGCAGTCTTTGGTATGGATTACAACTCAATGTTGTTTGACCCCCCCCCCCCTTTTCTGCAGGGCTCTGTATACATCGCTCCAATGTCTAGTTGCCTCCATGGTTTCTACTGAGAAATCTGAAGTTATTCTAATTGCTGAAACTTTGTATTTGATCTTTTTTCTCTGGCTGATCATAGATTTGTTTCCTTGTCTTTGATGTTAGACATCTTGACTAAATATGCTGGGAGTTTTCCTTTTGGGATCTCTCCTGGATGGTGTTGTCTAGGCTTCCCTAATAACTATCTGTTCCTCTTTTAGAATAGACAAAGAGCTCCTGCAAGAAACCTCTCTCGCAGGAGCTCTTTGTCTATTCTCTGTGTGGGTTACGTTGCTTCTTCCTCCTTGGAATCCTTCTAAGACTCAGGTTTTTCCTCTTAATTGTGTCCCAGAATGGTTTCTCATTTTTCTAGGTCTCTTGCATTTTTTTGTTTTCTGTTCCTCTTTTAGGTTGGAATCTATTGACTTGTCTTCTAGCCCACTATTCCAGTTTCCATCTCTTCAATTCTGTTTCTCTGTTCTTTTCTACTGTTGTTCTGTTCCTTTATAATGCTGCTTATTTCTGCTATTGTAGTGTTTGATTTTTGTATTTCTGTTTGCAGTTTCTCTAGTTAGTTAACTAGCTTTTCTGTTGTTTAATTTTTTTTTCAGACATATCCTTCATCTGTTCCACAAGTGCCATCATCATTCTTTTTTTTCCCCTTTTTCTGATACATCCATAACCTGTTCAATTTCAGGAATTATATTTATGTCTGGTTGGTTTTCACTTATTAATTTGTTTCTCTTGTTTTTTGTTTCCTGGATATCTTGGAGTTGCTATTAGTTGTGTTAAGTAGGTTGTGTCATGTGGGAGTGGTTAACTCTATTAGGGGGTGCAGTAGAGGCGTGATTGCCAGTTTGTATTAATTATCTGGGGGAGAGTGTTAGATTAGTTGTTAGGGGAGCATTTAGAGAGTTGGGGGAGTGTATTGGGGGAAGAGCAAAAGAAACAGTAGCTAAAATAAAAAATGGGAGGGATCAGGTAATGTTATTTGGTAGGCTAAAGGAAGGGATCTTAGACCCCCAAAGTGCCTGATTTGCAGAGATGAAAGGAATTGTACTAATTTTTGATAGAAAAAAATGATAATAATGTAAGATTAATGTCAGCTTTTAGTTTTATGAAGGTGAGAAGAACATAACAGGTTTGATGATTAAAAAAGGTGAAAATAAAAGAGGTTAATAGCATTCTGAAGTAAAACTTCAGATCTTTAGCTTAAAGAAAGGAAAGTTAAACAAAAGGCAAAAGAGTAAAGTTTTAAGAACACTAATGGGTCAATAATGCTAGAGTAAAACGCAGAAGAACTGTTAATGTATGCTTGTTTGGATTCTAAGCTTTGTCCAGGAGCTTGTGGTTGTTAACTTCTGGGTAGATGGTGTGTTAAGGGACTAGGATGTAAACAAGTTAATTTGAAAGGAAAAAGGTAAAATAATAATCTATCTATCTATCTATCTATCTATCTATCTATCTATCTATCTATCTAATCCTTACGCCTATTCTTACATATACCCACAAATGGGAAAGTCCTTATTGAGGATGAATTTTAAGAATAATGCACAACTTTGTAAAGAGGGGTTGGGGGAGTACAGGATTGTTAGAACACAGAACAACAACAATGCCAGTACAAAGAGCCAGTGGGTCCCACACTTTTTCTTGGCAGGGAGGGATAGGGGCAGGTGGCAGGACTACATGGAGAAACGGTCTCTTGCACAGTTGAGGATAGTGTTTGATGGTATGCTGTTTTACTACCTTGTGAATTTGTAAGATGTCAGACTTGGATTGATATTAAAATAGTGGAAGGATTTTGGTGTCTGGTATGTCTGCGAGTCCTGTACTTTTGTGATATAATTATCTTGAGAGAATAGAGCTCTTGTGAATCACATCAGAGTGGATAGATTTTACTATTTTTGGATGGTGGGTGTGGCCAAGTGGGGGTTGGAGAATGGGGTTGATTCCTATGACCTAACTAGATATCCTAGGAGGACGGAATAAAGCAATGACCTACTCAGAAGGTCTGTGCCTTGTGTGAGAGGCTTGGTGTACTTTACTGCCTAGCTAGATATGTGGGCTGTGAATGGCCTCTGTCCTAGGACTCTTCTCCAGCTTAAATTTGTAAAACCTGCTGTGCTTGTAGAAGCTGCTGCTTGTAAACCTGTTTGTTTCTCCCTGATTTGTTATGCAAAACTTTGTTAATTAATCAGGTGTGTGATGGCAGCAATCTAGGGGAGTTTAAAAAGTAAATAAAAGAAAGGAGATCCCAAGAGTGATTGTGTTTTATAAAATCTTGGGCTTTGGGGGTGTCTTGGTATGGGTGCTGTGCCAGATTGTGCCTCAGGTAGTGGGCATTAATTTGCTAAGTGGTGCTGGAGCTCACTGGGCTTGTGTTCTCAAATTAGGCCTGATCTCAGCTACCTTATTGAACTCACCCCCATGTGGTTCAGTAGGCTGTGTTGTCCCCACTATTGGTGATCCATGTCTGTGGGGTCTCCACCTGGGTTCTTCTGGTGGAGGGCCAATGCTATTTCTATTTTGTATCCACCTGCGCTATTCCCTTTAGTACTATGTCCCTGTCGCTCCACCTCCCCTCACCACCAGATGCAGGAATCTGTGTTTCCCTGACTGAATGCCATGAGAAAATGCCTAAGGGGATTCTAATAGGCAGTTGTTACTGCACTCTAATTTTTGTAAATCTGTGTCTACTTATTTTTATGCTGAAAATCCTGTGGTCTGGAATTGTATAATATCCCAGTCAGTGACTCTTGTGCAATGTTCCCTGTGGAACACCTGCTGTGCTTGCTACTTGGTTGCCATTTTTGACTACTTCTATTCATAATCTTTTAAGTGGAAAATCCTGCACACGATGTAGCTTATGCAATAAACAGCATGGTGGTGGACATATCTGACCCCTTTGGCTTCTTGATTGCTATGAGGCAGGAGTCATCCTCCAGGGTCCATCCTAATTACCAATTCTGATACCAATCATTCCTCCCACAACATACCACATCTATTCTGGGTTCAATTCATTGAAATAGCTACACAGAAATCACATAAAATATTCACAATTAAAGGGGTTTATTAGGGTAGTTAATAGGTTACCACAGTCAGGATCAGCAAACAATAAGGGCACAATCATTGTCCTCCTCAATCAGCAATCATATTGTCCTCCTTAATCAGCAATCACATTTTTCTCCAGTTCTTAGCCTCTCAGTCAGATGGCCTCTTGGATTTTTCTTCCATGGACCAGGAATCCAGCCCACCCTTCACTCTGTCACATATTCCATTGTCTTTGGTCAGATAATGAGAAGGTATTTATGTTGCTCCTTTGAGTACAGTGTCACAGTCTTGGTGCATCTAGTCTTGGTGTCCTCCGCCACTTCAGACAGGGATCTTCAACATGCTCTCCCATGGTCCTCCAGGATTCTCTCTCCTCTGTTACTCTAAAGATTGCTCCTCCTTATAGCCAGAGGATTGGTAACAAAAATGGACTA
The DNA here is from genome assembly GCF_000313985.2 of Echinops telfairi. NCBI lineage: Eukaryota > Metazoa > Chordata > Mammalia > Afrosoricida > Tenrecidae > Echinops > Echinops telfairi. The sequence goes on from NW_022103942.1 coordinate 15,128,593, forward strand.
ATCCCCTCTATCAATGTTATACACACCCTGTTTGCACAGTTCCATCCAATCTTACAGAGACTTGAATAGAATAGCCATATTAAGAAATGTCACTTCACCACAGCCTATTGCACATTTCTATACTATATCTGACTTTGTTCCATTGGAATTGATACGTTTTCAGTACACAAAATATCCCTTCACCATAGTTTCTTATTCTAGAAGCTCTGCTGAAACTTGTTCACTTTGGCGGACCCTGTTGCTACTAGAAACACCAGTAACATAGCTTATAGCATCATAGCAACAGAAAAGCCACCACAGTATGAGAAACTGACAGATAAATGGTGGATATAGGGTATAATAGACTATAAATCCTTGTGGAAACAAACAGCCTCGTTTTTCCAGATGATTTAAATATCTAATAAGAATTTTGAAGCAAGCAGCCATTATAAAAGGACACAACAAACAATTACAAATAAAATAGAAAATTTCAAAAATGAGCACAAGTTAAAAAATGGATATTATAGAACTTTAAAACAAACCAGCAGAAAAAGGATCTTGCTAAATGGGCAGGAGGAAGATGGACTAAGTGTGTTTGAACACAGATCAATACAATTCATTCATTCAAAAGAACAGAGAGGAAAAACAAGTATAAACCAATTAGCAAAACATTCGAGTCCATTGAGGCAAATGATCATCATTGAAGTCTGAAATGTTGAAAAAGAAGGTTGATACTGAAAGTAATTAAAGGCTTAAGACTTCCCAATTTTTCAAATCATTTTATTGGGGGCTCACAATCCATACATACATTCATTTTCACAAGTATACTTGTACATATGTTGCCATCATTGTTTTCAAAGCATTTTCTCTCCACTTGAGCCCTTAGTATCAGCTCCTCATTTTTACCCTCTCTCCCCCTCCCTCCTTCCCTCCCTCCCTCCCTCCCTCCTTCCCTCCCTCATGAACCCTTGATAATTTACAAATTATTATTTTTTCATGTCTTGCAGTGTCTGATGTCTCCTCCCTCCCCCTTGTCTGTTGTCCATCCCCCTGGGAGGGGGTTATAGGTAGGTCATGGTGATCGGTTCCCCCTTTTTCCCCCCACCTTCCCCTTACCCTCCTGGTATGGTTACTCTCAATATTGGTCCCAAGGAGTTTATCTGTCCTAGATTCCCTGTGTTTCCAGCTCTTCTCGGTATCCATGTACATGCTCTGGTCTAGTCAGATTTGTAAGGTAGAATTAGGGTCATGATAGTGGGGAGGGAGGCATTAAAGAACCAGAGGAAAGCTGTATGTTTCATTGGTGCTATACTGCACCCTTACTGGCCCTTCTTCTCCCCACAACAATTCCCAAATTTGATGAAAGACAGATGCAGTAACTTGAGTGAACATCGATTGGATAGACACAGAGAAATGCACACATTGTAATTATATTAAAATGAGGAATACTAACAATAACAACTGAATAATATGGAAAACTAAACACTAAGGAAACTAAACAGAGGGAAATGATGCATTACTGATAGAACCCCAATCTGAAAGACAATGGAGATTTTTCCAAGAATTATGATGAGAAGTTATATGTCACAACAGCTCTAAAATTTTGAAAGTAAGAAAGTGAATCTTGAATCCTGTCTACAGAGACAAATTATGCTTCAGGAATGAAGGGACATCAAAACACTATTACATGAAGGAAACCTAAACGAATTTGTCTATAGCATACACATTCTTAAAGAAAGGCTAAAGAACATAACCAAAGAGAAACAACAATGAAAGAATTTTGAAGCATCAGGGAGAAAGAACAATGAAAAGGATAGAAACATGGGAAGTGGTTTCAAACTCATATTTTAAAATGAGTAATGTAAAGGAACCTAAATGGAAGCAAGATTTCCACATTTCATGCAAAGTAATACTGTCTTGATAGCAGTACCTAATTTTATAAGTTATACATTTATGTTGCAAAACTCAGAACAACAATTATGAAGACAGTTCAAAGAGATACACTTAAAACTACTCTAAATAAGAGGGAATACAAATACAAGAGGGCTTTAAAATTTAGAGGGAAATTCTCAAGGTTTTTTCCCTCTGAACACATTTCTTCCTTTATTTAATGTTACTAACTAGTAGTTGTAAGAATTGCAGATATTATTTGGCATAATGCCATTATTTTTTAATTCAAAATTTCCACAATTTTTTTTACACCTCCTTGTATATAATATGATTGGGAACTGTAGAGCTTTTTCTGCTCAGTTCTCTCCTCTTTAATAGTCTGCCTTGTCAATCCTAGTTGCCTTCATCTTGTAGGAATCTCTGTCTTGAACCCTCACTTCAGGAAGATTTTTAGGTTTCTCCTGGGTTTTCCCTTCTTGTAATATCATCTGAAAATTTCCCCTAGGTGGTCTGCTTGCAGCAGTCATTGCATTCACCTCATTCACTTTTTATCTTTCAGGAACATTGCTATCTAATATTCAGTGTCTTGAGAGTAATTGTTGCACATATTTTGTCCAGCAATTTAGTTATTGCAGACAGCAGACTAATCTGACTCTTACAAGAGCAATACCAATATTTCTCAAAAAAAAAAACCTCTTAAGAAAATTGAGGAATTTGCATTAGATAGCAGAGAGAGAAGTTATTTTACTTTTATTTTGGTGATTAAACCATTCAAATGTGAAGGGCTGCTCTTCTCTTTCTCACTTATCTTCGGAAATTTTCTTTCCCTGATAAATGAAGTTGAAAACATTTTCAAAATGCATTTTAATTGGCATGTAAATGGTTTTATCATTGGCATTTTAATTAATGCAGAAAATCAGGTAGTGTTTGTGTTTTATGTTCACTATTGTTCTAAACCATTCAACTACGTTTCATTCAAAAACAGATTTCATTTAAACTTTTAATGAATATTTGTAAATGGTACTGGAGACTTTATTCGTCAGAGTAGTTATAGGGCTCTGCATAATTAAATCCTAACTACCATTCAAGGATGATTCATTAGAAGATGATACATTAAAAAAATAGTCGTGAGGCCTGAACAGGGTGTAACTAACAAAACAGGGCAAAATGATGGACATGTGTGTTCTTGTTATTTTTGAAGATGACTGTTAGAATCTGGCTTTAGTTATAAGGTTGCATATTACTCATTTAATGATAATTGGGTAAATATGAACTCCTACTGTGGCTCTTGATGTATCATAGCAATATTTTTCAGGATAGAAGAAGCCAAAACCATATGGCATGTCATCTGTTGCATATGTTTGCAATCAGTGAGGCCTAGTCATATCCCAACCAAATTAATACATTCTATTAGCTGTTCAGGAACTAAGTAAAATGAATTAGTAATCTCACTTTGCTTGAACTTTGTTAGCACTTCATGTGCATCATAGGATTACTTGAAAAAACTATAGTATCCATGGGATAGAATTGAAGTTATAAAAGAGTCATATACTGACTTATTGCACATAACAAGCCTGACAATTAGAAAATGTCCACAGCTAATTATGCTTTTTTTCAGCTTCTTCTAAATTCGATTAAAGATATCACCTTTCATTTTTACCTTATAGATTTTAATTAGGCCTAACTATCCATCTTTTTAAAATTTATAATAGTTTTGGCTGAATCAATGCAAGTGAAATACTGAATGAATGATCAAATATAATACATGAGGATTCAGGGAATTGCTTAGGAATTACTGAACATTAGAATAACAAAATTTTTATCTAGTGCTGCTATAAATGAATGATTTCAACAAATGGAAATTTATTGTTTTTAGAATGATGGAAATCTGGATTTAGGGCACAATTTTAAGGCAAGACTTTCTCTGTGTGTTAGATTTGGAGAAAGGTCCTTTACATTCAACATCGGTCATCTTTGTGTCCCCTGAACATATCCATGTCTCTTGGCATCAATCTTCCTCTGGGTCTAGTAAGTTCACAGAGCACAGACTGGGTCCAAAGGATGAGTCCTGGTTTCAGCAATCCTTTCTTGGCAGAATTGGTGCCCTTCTACTACTCTCTGCTCACTTGTTGGATTTATATCTGAAAAGAGATTGACTCAAGGTGCCACCTAATCCCGTAGGTTGCATTCTGCCTCCTTAATATGACTATATCTAATCCTACCTAATTAACATAATTGTTGTTAGGTATCTTCAAATTGATTCCTATGCAGCAACCCCATGTACAACAAAACAAAACATTGGCCATTCCTGCACCATCCCCACAATTGTCCTTATATTTGAGACCATTGTCGAAGCCACTGTGTCCATCTATCTTATCTAGGGCTAGAACTTCCTCTTTTTTTTAATTTTTTTTACCAAGTATGCTACTCTATTTTACCAAGTATGAAGTCCTTCTTCAGGGACTGATCTCTCCTGACAACATGTCCAAGATACATGAAAAGAAGTTTCATCATTCTTGTCTCTGGTAGTACTTCTTCCAAGACAGTTTTGTTTGTTATTTTGGCAGTCAACGGTACTTTCAGTACTTTTCCCCAGCACTACAATAAAAATGCCTTGATTGATCTTCAGTCTTCCTTATTTAATATCCAACTTTCACATGTATGCTAAGTGATTGAAGATACCAGACAAAACTTAGTCCTCAAAGTAACATCTTTGCTTTTCAACATTTTAAAGAAGTGTGCAGCAGATTTACCCAGTCCAATGAATGCATCATTTGATGTCTTGACTGTGACTTCTGTGAACATCTGCTGAGGCTCCAGGGGAGCTGAAATACTTGAAAACTTCAAGGTCTTCTCCCTTTATCATGATGTTACCTATTGTTCTATTTGTGAGGATTTTTTTTTCTTTACATTGAGTTGCAAACCATACTGAAACCTTCAGTCCTTGATCTTCATCAGCACGTGCTTCAAGTCTTCCTCACTTTCAACAACCAAGGTTGTGTCAACTACACATCCTTGATTGTTAAAAAGCCTTCCTCCTATCCTTCTCTTATTATTTGTGCAGCACACAGATTGAGTAAATATGTTGAGATTATCCAAGCCTGATGAGCACTTTTCTTGCCTTTAACCCATGCAGAATATCATTGTTCTGTTCTCACAACTGCCATTTGTTCTATGTTGATGATCCTCATGAACACAATGAAATATCCTGGAATTCCCATTCTTATCATGGCTATCCATAGTTTGTTTGTTTAAATAATTTTATTAGGGGCTCATACAACTCTTATCACAATCCATACATACATCAATTGTGTAAAGCACATTTGTACATTCATTGCCCTCATCATTCTCAAAACATATGCTCTCAATTTAAGCCCCTGGCATCAGCTCCACATTTTCCCCTCCCTCCCTGCTCCCCCTCACTCATGAACACTTGATAATTTATAAATTATTGTTTTTTCATGTCTTGCACTGTCTGATGTCTCACTTCATCCACTTTTCTGTTGTCCATCCTCCAGGGAGGAGGCTACATGTAGATCCTTGTAATCGGTTCCCCCTTTCCAACCCACCCTCCCTCCACCCTCTCAGTATCGCCACTCTCACCACTGGTCCTGAAGGGATCATCCTCCCTGGATTCCCTGTGTTTCCAGTTCCTATTTGTACCAGTGTACATGCGCTGGTCTAGCCAGATTTGTAAGGTAGAATTGGGATCATGATAGTAGGGGGTGGGTGGGGGGGAAGCATTTAAGAACTAGAGGAATGTTGTATGTTTCATTGTTGCTACACTGCACCGTGACTGGCTCGTGTCCTCCCCGTCACCCTTCTGTAAGGGGGCGTCCAATTGTCTACAGATGGGCTTTGAGTCTTCACTCTGCACTCCCACTCATTCACAATGATATGATTTTTTTGTTCTGATGATGCCTGATACCTGATCCCATTGACAACTTATGATCGCCAGGCTGATGTGCTTCTTCTATGTGGGTTTTATTTTTTCTGAGCTAGATGGCCGCTTGTTTACCTTCAAGCCTTTAAGACCCAAGATGGTATATCTTTTGATAGCCGTGTACCATCTGATTTCTTCACCACATTTGCTTATGCACCTCTTTGTCTTCAGCAATTGTGTGAGGAAGATGAACATCATGGAACCCACAGCTTGTTATGATCCATATAGTTAAATGCCTTTCCATAGTCCATAAAACACAAGTAAATACCTTTCTGGCATTCTCTCCTTTCAGCTAAGTTTCCTTGGACATCAGGAATGATATTCCATGTTTGATGTCCTTTCCTGAATTAGGCCTGTACATCTGGAAGTTTCCTGTCAAGTTACTACTACACCTGTTGTTGGATTATCTACAGGAAAATTTTATTTGCATGTGACATAAATGCTAATGTTTTGTAATTTGCATATTCTTTTGGGTCACATTTCTTTGAAATCTGTACCAAATATGGATGTCTTCCAGTCAGTTGACTAACTAGCTGTCTTCCAAATTTCCTGGCATAGATGAATAAGTGCTTTCAGTGCTGCATCAGCTTGCTGAAACACTAGAGAAACAATTTCATAGACACTCATATGTGTATAAGAAAGAGCTTTATCTACAAGAGCAATTGTACATTAAGGAACTATCCCAGCCCAGTCCAGACCAAGTCCATAAGTCCCATATTAGCCCATATGTCTGACACCAATGTATAAAGTCCTCTTCAGCCTCACCAAACACATGCAATGACACTGAATGCAGGAAGATCACAGGCCAGTGGGTGGGAAGTCTTGTGGAATTGTAAGCATATCAGAGCTGGCAGGGGTTTCCATGTGGTTCTTCCAGCACAGGGCACTGGTTGCTACCAGCCTGTCTCCATGTAGCTTGTCAACGAGGTTGTCTCGCAGGGACTGATCGAGTGCCACACCTCCAGCAAGCTATTTTATCTTCTTAGTACCTCCAAATGAGGTCATCAAACTAAATTCCACCCCTTCACTCATACTCCTCTCAAATTGACAATATATTAAATAATTACCACAGTCAATTCCTAGAACCTTGTTTTTGGGTAATGCTTTCAGTGCGTCTTGGACTTCTATCATTCAGTGCCATTGATTCTTGCTCATATGCTATCTCTGGAAATGGCTGAATGTCAAGTAGTTCTTTTTGGTATAGTGACTCTATTTGTACATCTTCTTTTGAGTAATCTTACATCATTTATTGTTCTGCCCATAGAATCTTTCAATATTGCAACTCAAGGTTTCTATTTTTTCTTCAGTTCTTCCAGTTTAAGATAGGCTGAATCAGTCCTTCTTTTTTGGTGTTCTAATTCTAGGTCATTACATATTTCATTATAACATTTCAGTTTCTCTTCTGGAGTGGCTCTTTGTAATTTTCTCTATCATTTCTTCCATTTGCCTTAGCTACTCAATAATTAACAGCAAGTTTCATAGTCTCTTCTAATATCCACTCTGCTTTCTTCCTATCTTTGTAAAGTGTGGTTTTTTTATTGCATTGCACAGCTCATCAGATCTTATGTCATCAGTGTTAATGATATTGTCATATTGTGGCAAGTATTTTCTTGAGATGTTCTAGAAATTTAGGTGGGATAGCATCAAATTTGTATTTTGGCTGTGGTGGACTCCTACTTATGAGCAGTTGATGATCTGGTCCACAGTTAGTTCCTAGACTGGTTTTAACCGCTGATTCTGAGCTTCTCCAATGTCTCTTCCCACAGACTTAATCTATTTGAACAGTATTTTGAAAATCTAGTCTTGGTAATAGAAATGAAGCTGGAGATCACATGATAGAATTTTTCAAGACTGATGATTTCTCTATAGCAATTGCCTTTTATCAACAGCACAAACTGCAACTATATATATGGACTTCTTCAGGTAGAATACACAGAAATCAAATAGACTCTCTGAAGTATTTCAGATGAAGACTTGCCATCCTTGCCTCTAAAATCTTTGGCAACTTTAACCTTTTGTTATTTTATCATGATGTTACCTATTTAACCAGTTGTTAGTATTTTGTCCTCTTTACATTGAGTTGTAATCCATATTAAAGACTGAAATCCTTGAACTACATCAGCAAGTGTTTCAAGTACTCCTTGCTTTTAGCAAGCAAGATTGTGTCACCTGAATATTTCAGGTTATTAATTAGTCTTCCTACAATCTTGATGTGACATTTTTCTTCATATAGTAAAGTTTCTAAGATTATTTGCTCAACAGATTAAATATGTAGGGTGAAAGGATACAACCGTGACACACATGCTTCCTGATTTTAACCTCTCATTATTACCTTGTTCTAATCAAGCAACTGTGAGATCTAATCAATTAGTATGACTTGTCTTGTCTAGCTATAATCTATTTTTTGATGTATTGTAAATTCTATCCTCTGGCTACAGTTATAATTCCTTTTAGGAGTGGAGTCTCAGTTACAGGATTAAGATGGGATGTATTCTGGGTTCCACCTCAGTAGAGCGAGTGACTCAAAATATACTTTTTGTTTCCTCGGAGATATGATCTACTGAAAGAAAACACACAGACATACACACAGACACACCTCTGTCAAAGCCATTCCTCTGTGTATAAGAGCCATCACAGAAGCTCAGAGGAAAATCCCAATACCACAGGAAGAAGTGCCACAAGTGAAGCAAGTTTGAGATCGCTATCCAAAGTGGTGAAGGCTGAGACCAGATACACCATAGGTTTTGACACAAAGAACATAGGACAATAGCAAATGAGCCAGTTGAGAACAGAGCCTGATGCAAGGAGACCATGGGACAGAGCAACATGGCACCTTTAAGACAGAGAAACAGAGCAGTGGATGGGTTTCCTGACACATGGAATTAGACATTAAGTGACCAGAGAAAGAAACTTCCCTGCTGAATGAGAAGAGGGACTGCTATTAATATAATTAATATTGCTGATTCTGACTTAGGTAGCTTGGTGACTTCCCTAATAAATCCCCTTCAGCATGGGTATTGTCTGTGAGTTCTGTGTGGCCATTGCAATGAATCATTGAACCCAACAGAGAAGTAGAATGCTGTGGGATGGATGGTTGGTGTTATATAAGGTAAAGAAAGATGGAGGGTGGAGGAATGCCTGGTGGCAACAGGGATGCCAGAGGAGGTCAAATGTGGCTCCCTTTGCCATTTACTCACACTTACTAGTGGTCCATGTATAGATTCAATGTGAGCACAATGAGATGTACGGAATTCCCACTCTTCTCAATGTAACCCATCGTTTGAAGTCATCTACATAGTCCAATGCCTTTGCGTAGTTCTTAAAACACATGTAAACATTTTTTGTATGCTCTGAACCAATATAAATTTGATGTCAAGATGTCATTGATGATGGCAGGTGGACCATCTGTAGTACATGGACAATTTATATCAAATCTATTGTCCAAGGGTATTTAAAGAAGAAACTCTGAATACCACCATGCATATCACAAATGCTATTATTTACATTGGCTGTGTTCTAGTTCCTTCTTCTCTGACTGAATTGGTACAAGAAGTTGGGCTCTTGTGCATAGGACTTCTACTGTCGAAATCAACTCAAAGGAACCTAACAACAAATTTTCTTAAAGCGTAGTTGGACAATCATATTAACCTGTCTCAGGACAACTGACAAATTTACTTTAACTCTACACTGATTTATTTTCCTCTATTGGCTTTTAGGAAAAATTTATTATTATGAATGAATATACCCTGAAAATTAAAATTAGAATAAAAAGTATTCCTTTCCTGTATAAGTTGACTTTCATAATTCTAACCAAATAATTTGATCAACAGTGTCAGAGCAAACAGTAAAAACTATTTCAGGAATAATAAAACAAACTGATAATCTTGACTAACAGTGTGATAGTAGAGTTAACATTAGTTTTAAAGAATTGATACTTTTCCTATGTATAAATTACTAGAACAGCAAGAATGATATCATTCCAGCAGGATATGTTTGGTAAAGCAATTAACTTCTCCACAGGAATATTTCTTCATAAAATTATTGTACAGTTTTGAAAGTTAAAAATTAACATTTCCTCACCAAAAAATAAACCAGGAACAATTATTACAAAATCAAGTATACATTTCTCACTTGGAGGTTAGTATATTTGTCTCGTCTTTTTATATTTCTCTCCTTATTATCAGTGTGTTAGACAGGGTTCTCTAGAGAGACAAAATGAGATTGCTATAATTTTATATATATATTTATACAGATCAATAGATATATAACACAAGGAATAAAGAGTTAAATTATAACGCAGTACAAATGGCTCAGCGCAACTCACTCCTTTGAGACAGTTGTGAGACACTGGTAGTCCTTCGAGTCTTGAGGGCTGCCGGGTAGTCCTCTGTAAAGCAATTCAGGCTACCCAGACACAGGCAGCAAACAACAAGGCAGGTCACCAACAGTCAGCAAGACGACAGGGTGTGACAGTCCCCAGCTCAAGAGATGTAAATTCTAATGGTGTGGGGAATCAGGTCTTGAAGGAACCTCAAATTACAGTGACACAATCCATGGGTTAGGTGTCCCACAGGTAGTGTAGCTTGCAAATTGAGGCACAGAACAAGCAATGTAACCCCACACTGGTCCAATGATCAAAGAGCAAGAGACAAGAAAGGCAAGGCTTGCAGAGCCATTTATCTCTCCGCCCTACAATTAATCCCACATGTGTTTATCGGCAAGGTTGGCAAATAAACTAACCACCTCAATCAGCAACACTTTTGCAATTTTAATATGGAAGTGAAATGTTATTTGTGCTATAGACATCTATCAAAACTTTAGGAGCCCTGATGACATCGTGGGACATGTAATGGACTACTAACTTCAAGGTCATCAGTTCAAAACCACCAGCCACTTCACAGAAGAAAGATGAGTCCCCCCCCTCCTCCAGTAACTAGTTGGAAAATATGGTATTGGTGATGGAAACAAAATTGGAGATCACATGATGGAAGGTTTCAAGACCAACAACTTGTTCATAGCAAATAATTTTTCATCAGGACAAACAGCAACTAAGCACATAGACGTCTCCAGATGGAATACACAGAAATCAAATTGACTGCATGTGGGCAGAGACCATGAAGAAGTTCACTATCATCAATTGCCCATAAGTCTGTTCAAGTTCAAGTTGAAGAAAAGTAAAACTAGTCCAGGAGAGTTAAAGGATGACCTTGAATCTTGGGAACATTTCAGGAATAGATTTTGTACATTGAATACTAATGGCAGAATGATGATCTGTGGGAGGACATTAAGAACACCATTCATGAAGAAAGTAAAAGGTCATTGAAAAGACAGAAAAGGAAACAAAGTTCAAAATGGCTGTTAGAAGAGAATTAAAACTTGCTCTTAATCCTAGAGTAGCTATGGCAAGGGGAGAAATGGTAAATTCAAAGAGCTGAATAGAAAATATCAAAGGGAAGAAGGCAAAGTAAAAGATTAGACTGAAATGTACAAATATCTAAAGTTAGAAAACCAAAAATGAAGAACATGCTCAGCATATGGTAAACTGAAAGAATTCAAGAAAAATTCAAGTCTCAATTTGAAATATTGGAAGATTCTATTTGCAAAATATTGGGTGATACATGAAGTATTAAAAAGAAGAGGGAAAGAGCACACAGAGTCATTGTATAAAAAAGAACTAGTCGACAGCACAAAATTTTAAGAGGGAGCATATGAGCAAGAACTAATGGTACTGAAGGAATAAATACAAACAGCACTGAAATCAATACCTAAAAACTAGGCTCCAGGAATTTATGGAATACCATTTGAAATGTTTCATTAAGTTGATTAATCAATGGAAGCATTCGTTCATCAATACCAGGAAATTTGGAAGACAGCTACTTGACCAACTGACTAGAAGAAATCCATATTTGTACCCATTCAAAAGAAAGATGATCCAACAGAATGCTTAAGTATAGAACAATATTCATACTATCAAATGCAAGTAAAATTTTTAAAGATCATCCAACAACAGTTATAGCAATACATTGACAGGGAGCTACCAGAGGTTCAGGTCAAATTCAGAAAAGGATGTGCAACAATGAATATCATCGCTGATATCAAATATCACTTGGGTTAAAGCAGAGAATATCAGAAAGATGCTTACCTGTGTTTTTTTTTAAACATTTTATTAGGGGCTCATACAACAGTTATCGCAATCCATACACGCATCAATTGTGTAAAGCTCATTTGTACATCATTCTCAAAACATTTTCTCTCCACTTAAACCCCCGACATTAGGTGCTCATTTTTCCCTCCCTCCCCGCTCCCCCCTCCCTCATGAGC
>NW_022103942.1:15141642-15183257 GCF_000313985.2 Echinops telfairi
ATCATAGAATGCCAATTTAATAGAACAAAGTGTTCTTGCATTGAGGGCGTACTTGAGTGGAGGCCCAATGTCCTTCTGCTACCTTAATACTAAACCTATAAATGTAGGCTCATAGTTTTTATTGACTATGCAAAATCATTCAACTATGTGGATCATAACACACTATGAATAGCTTTGAGTAGAATGCCTATTCCAGAATACTTCATTGTGCTCATGCAGAAATTGTACATGGATCAAGAGGCAGATGTGCAAACAGAACAAGGGAATTCTGCATGGTTTAAAGTCAGAAAAGGTGTGCATTAACGTTGTATCCTCTCACCGTGCTCATTCAATCTGCATGCATTGTAAATAATCAGAGAGGATGATTTTATGGAGAAGAATGCAACATAAGCATTGGATGAAGGCTTTTGAACAGCCTGTGATTTGCAGATGACATAACCTTGCTTACTGAAAGTGAGGAGCACCTGAAGCACTTGTTGATGACGATCCAAGATTGCAGCCTTCAATATGGATTACACCTCAAATTAAAAAAAACCCAAAACCTTCACAGGGAAAAGATTTTAATTGCTCAGGATTTCATCTTAGTTATATACACAATCAGTGCTCATGGAAGTAGTAGTAAAGAGATTAAACAACACATTGCATTGGGTAAATGATGAACAAGACTGCTTGAAAGGGATGGAAACCCAGGAGAACACTTTGAGGACTAAGGTGAGCCTGACACAAGCCTTCTAATTTCCATTGCCTCATATGCACGTGAAAATTTGATATTGAATAAGGAAGGCTGTAAGAGAATTGATGTGTTTGAATTATGGCACTTTAAAAAATACCGAAAGTTGGATGGACTGCCAAAAGCACAGACACCTTTCTTGGAAAAAGTACAAGCCAGAATGGCCCTTAGCAGCAAAGTTGGCGAAACTTTGTCTCAGGTAATTTGAACATGTTGTCAGGGGAAAAAAGTCCCTGAAAAAAGACATCATACTTGGTAAACAGAGAGTCAATGAAAACGAAAAAGGCCTTCAACAAGATGGGTTGGCACAGTGGCTGCAACAATGACCTCAAGTGCAGGACCAAGTAAGGTTTTCTTCTGTTGTACACAGTTGCTATGGTCAGAAACAACTCGATGACACCTAACAACAAAGAATTACAGTCTCAGAAACCCACAGGGGCAGTTCTACTCTGTCTTATATGGGCATTATGTAGGGGCATCAACTCAATGGCAGTGAGTTCGGTTTTATTGAAGAGCCAGTGCTAGCATAGCGGCTTTAGGTTGGGCTGATAATCTCAAAATCAGCAGTTTGAAACACCAGCCACTTATAGGGAGAAAGATGAGGATTTCTACTCCAGTAAAGAGTTACTGTCTTGGAAACCTATGGGAGCAGTTTTAGCCTATCCTATACGGTCACTATGAGTTAGCATAGACTTGATGGCATTGAGTTTGGAGGTTTTTTAGTTAGTAAACAGAGATTTTCTGAAACTGACCTAAGACTTAAAGAACCTTATTCTATCTGCTTGCTCATGGTGAACAATTGTATCTCAAGATTAGATACAATTTAAAACATTTGTATGTGATTTCTTCATGATATGATCCCAAAGTAAAAAGCATATAATATTCATATATTCTAATTTCAAAGGGGATTCCATCAGGACAGCCTGCATTGCCTTCAGATTCCCCACTGTTGCCACCTTCTAATAAACTTCTTTTTTTCTTTCTAACTTGTGGTCAGTGAATTGACTCTGCTGCTCCAAGATATAAACCTTATTAGAGGTAACAAACTCTGAAAAGATTTAGATATTTTATATCATTTATTCCATTCTTTTTCACAGATACCTTAAAGCATTACATAAAAGTCAATTAATCTATAATTATGTATTGCCACACACAGAATGAAATTAATTTTACAGTGGAACAAATTAGTTAAGCAGAATAATTATGTAAACACTAACTTTTACAGACAAAGGTGAAATTGTTTGATTAATTTTAAATATTCAACTTTACTATAACTACTCTAGTCGGTCAATTCATTCTTCTCCCAGTACAGAAATTGTCATCACTCTCTGCTTTGATTTTTTATAAGTAACATCTTTTAAAACTACAAAATTGATCTAGTGTCATGTAAAATAAGACTATCTTAGAAAAAGTGCTAAAATGAATTTATATCCACTACAGTTTTTTGATATGTACTTGTTAGAGCAATCGATTTTAACACAATGGAGATATTTTAGCAATTTAGAACTGTGTTCTTAATTTTATAAAAAACTAGTTATTATAGAAATTTCACTTTATTTTTAAGCCTATATCTATGATATTGCCAGATGATGATCATATTTAATTTGCTAAAGTGAAGTTTGATAACTGATTTAGTTATAACATGGTAAGTAATTGTGAGTAATCTTGATTTGTAAGTCTCAAACTAACAACAGATTATATAACTACCACAGACCACCCCTTGTCAATTTGACACTTTCATATAACTCTTTAGACATATATAATTTTCAAGCACACAATAATAAATCATATCTGTACCTAATAGGATAAAATTAAAATGTATACAATTCAATCAATATGTGCCACCCTCATTTAAGCACAACATTCTATAAGTGAACAAAACAAAAATACTCTATGCCTAACAATTGCATTTAAGTAACATCTACATCTTAATCCTATAATCCTATTAATATATTCCCCCACCTATGAAAGTTTGTAAGCCAGGCACCTCATGCCTTTATTCCCCAATTTTTGGTATCCAATTTCTATATTGCCCACTTACATCAACCCAGTGCTCTGGGGGAGACAATCATATTCTTTGACATGAAAATCTTCATTCCAGTTGGAACCTTGTGAAGTCTACATCCAGAAGCAAAGTCAAATCAAGATAGGCCATCTATAAAATCTGCAGGAACATGCACCAGTTCACAGGTTGAAAAATCCCTTCTTCTTATCAGGTTCTAGTCAAATCAATGTAGGCTGCCTCACTTAGCCTCACGAGGGTGCCCATTGGTCGCCTTGCCTTTAGACCAAGGACTCGTCACGAACTTCAGACCAGTCAACCCATTCTCGTCTTCTCCTAAGGTTTCTGTAAACCAGGTCCACTGGTGTCATTGGCCAGACTCAACCCATCTCTTTATTGCTGCATTTCTCTCACTTCCACTCAACAAGTGGATCCAGGTGGTCACCTAGCAAGCATTTCAGCCTGTCCTGGGTGCCCTTTAACCTTCAGTCCTAGAAAGGAGTTTTTTTTGTGGTTTCAGATTTTGTCCATCTTCCGACAAAAGCCATGAGTTCCAAGTTCAAAATATCCAGAGTTCTTTTTTCTTCAATCTGTCAACAATCCTCCAGGCAGGTCTCTTGGAATGCAAATATCCTGAGTACTCCAAAGCACAGGGTGGGGCTTATCTTGTCAGAGCCTTCTTTGCAGGCATGTTCTAAACCCATTTCAGATCAAATTTTAATGACTCAAGGCAAGTGGGTTTGCAAGCCCATTATTTTCATACTTCCCAATAATCATTTCTACAAATCCTTATATCAATAGTAATAAACAGAAGAAATCAGTATAAACAAAGTTGAATCAGATATGAAAAACAATCAAGTTCAATCCTTATTTAGCTTATCTAAATCCTTATCTAAACTATTGTATTGATACAAAATATGGGATTAGGCCTCTGAGAGCATCAAGCCAGAGCCAGGTTTTCTGTCAGCCATTTTGACCTATTGTCAACCATTTTCTCTAAGCAGCTCTAAGAAATTCAAAGAATGATTTTGTCCCTTGAGCTCAAAATATACATTAATCATATTTATTTTCACCATTTCACACAGGAATAACCAAACGCTACAACCAATGAAAAGAATCAAAACTTTAACTTTCCATTTTCTTTCCAGAAAACAACCCAGTAAACCACATGAACATATTTGACTTTTGGCTAGGGAAAGAAAAAAACACTACCATGAGGGAGAGGTCAAACAAATATCTACTCTCCATCTTCATGATTTGTTTCTCAAGTACCCCACTCCCAAGGTACCATAATGTGTTAGTCTGGGTTGACTACAGGAAAAAATCCAGAGACACTCATATGTGTATAAGAAAGAACATTATATACAAGAACAATTGAATATTGAGTAAACATGCCAGCCAAGTCCAGATCAAGTCCATAATTCTGATATTAGACCATATGTCTGATACCAATCTATATACTCCTCTTCAGACTCACACAATATATGCAATGACCCCAAATGCAGGAAGACCACAGGCCAGTGGGTGGGAAGTCTTGTGAATCCAGTGGCATTGTAAGCATCTCAGCGCTGGCAGGGTCTCCATGTAGCTCCTCCAGCTCCCAGGGCTCTGGCTGCATCAGGGTAGTTTCATGTGGCTTCTTGTCAGAAATGTCTTGAAGGGAGTGAGCGACTGTCCCACCTCTAATGACATATTTATCTATTTAGGGCTTCCAAATGAGAGCATCAAGCTGTGACATACTTGGACAGATAAACTCCACCCCTTCACTCATAAGTCTCAAAGTGACAACATATTATGTAGCTACCACAGAGAGAGAGCACATTTCCAGTATCCTCCTTGTGAGAAGGCCATGCCCACAAGGTAGTACCATCAGGCTGTGACAGGATTGACAGGTTAGACTCCACTCCTTCACTCTATTTATTAAATTTACACAAGATTATATAACAACCAAAATTTTAAAACATATTAAGATATGAAGAACTTTAATAATAGATTTATAAATAGCATAAAAATTATCTTCAATTTCTTATTTTCTGAAATAATTACTTATTCTGACTTCAATATATACATATGAGGATAAGTTAAAAAGTGTTTTGATAATATCATAGAAATATTGCATAAATAATGTGAAGCTATTGTTCCAAAATATATTCTCCACATAGGCATATAGAGTTTTCAAGGCAGTGTTTCCACCATGAATTCTGTGATTTTTGTTTTATACCCAACCAAAACAGCAGTTTTGGCACCATCAATAGACTCAAATAGTGTTTCTTTTAAATGCTCGATTTTAAGGATCAAAAAAAATTTGAAGGGGCAAGATCAAAACTGTGGTTAGATGAGGTAACGTTCTCCAATGGAATTCTCTTAGGATAGCCCTTAATATACTTGAAGAAAGAGCAAGTTCATCATTATGATGGGGGGGGGGGGGATCTTCAGAGCAAATATACTGTCCGTTTTCTCACCAATGTAGTTTTCTATTTTCTTAATACTTCTTCATCTAAACCTCCATGATCACTCAGTTTCTTTGAAGAAAATATATCAAGACTATCCATTTGGGAACACCACCACCCCAAACAGATTCTATAAGGTTCTTAGCTTTCCTTCCTCTGCCTTAAATTTAATTGGTCCATATATCTACTTGGAAACCACTATTTTGAATGTGCCTTTATTTGGAAAGCACCCTGGTAAGACGAAGACAATTGTATTACTAAGTGAACTTATCTGCAGCCATCCACTGATTGAAGAGACATGTTTAAACACGTTTTTCTTGGAATAAATCATTCATGCATATACTAAAGCCTTATCCACAATATCTTTTTACTTACCCTGGTATTTAAAATACAAAAGAGTTAGATATGATAGAGATATGATGAATAACTTTGTAATTGCCTGTAGATGTGACTTTTACCTTTATAAAACATAATATTGAAGGCTAAAACTAGTATCTCAATTTCTTAGAGTATACAATATTATCATTATTTTAGATGGCTAAAAAGAAAACATCGGTTATCTTCCTTTTTGGCAGGTGCAGTAGTGGATAGTTGATAACAAGAATGTGGCACCATAGAAAATTAAATGCTAGTTTTAATAATCTTAAAACTAAATGCACCTTTCCTAATAAGATGTGCCCCATAGGCCCAGCTACAATAATTATTACATTTATATTCATGATATATATTATATGGCACTTAGCCTAAATTCAGAATTTTTTTTCCTTTAATAAAAACGAAATGCCCCAATTGACCCATTTACTCAGTTATGGGATGCCCATGAAGCCAGAGGTTAGTCAAGCATTGCAGAGAGTTTTGTAAGAGACATATGTGACTATTGGGAGCCATTGGGAGCTTAGTTTAGCATGGATTTTGAGAACAATTTATTCAAGACCTTATTCTAATTCACAGCAGACTGCTCAACAGGACACCTTTGATTCTCTGGAATCAAAAAGTGAGTAGCATGTGAATGACATTTAGTGCTTAGGCAGTCTGTAACTTCAAAATCCCCTATATCCTAGTATTTGATTTAATATGCGGGAAAAACACACCAGAAAATGTGCTCAGACAATGAATATTTTCAAACAGTGGAAGAAACTGGGACATTCGTAGTATAACTTAAATCTTTCTATTGTAAATTATTTTTCTTTACCTTTAAATTTCAATAAAATCACACAAAATTACTTTTACTACTAAAATATTTTAAAGCCACTAAATACCCAAGCACAAACTAACAAGTTTTCTAATATAAATACATGTATTTTGAAATGTTTTAATTTAAAATTACCTATTTCTGTATTATATGAAGCCACACTGTTCCCTGCATTAAGAAAAAAACAACTAATCACAGCTTTATTCCTAATACATGAATCATATTCTTTACCTAGATAAGAAGTATCAAAAAGGGAAAGCAGACTCTGACATGATCCCATGTTCGTTTATGTCCCACCTTTGTTTAAAACAAACAAACAAACAAGCAAAACAACAACAACAACAAAAACAAGCCTTACTGTCATTAGGTAGATTCTGACGCATACCAACAATATAGGACAAAGTGGAACAGGTCCTGTGGGTTTACGGAGCTGTAAATCTATGGGAGTAGATAACTTCATCTTTCTCCCCTGGAATTACTGGTAATTTTGAACTGCTGACCTTGCAGTTAGCATTCCAACACACAAACCAATATGCCACCAGGGATCTCCTTTTTGTTTACTTGTGGCATATTAACATTCATCACTTGATTCAATAATTATTTCTTGTATAGCTGATCTGTATTGGATATTGTGATGAACTGCAACTCTAAAGTGGAATCAAATAATAAACTGTCAAATTTTAGTAATATAATGGGAAATATCAATATATACAAGAGGCTCAGGGAGCACCAAAAAATGATATGAGTATGATGGAACTCTCTGGTCAGTCTCCATAGAGAAGGCAAGGCTTCAGTACAAATATCAAGGATAACTACTTGCTCTGAGAATGAGGGAATATCATTCTTGATTAGAGGGAATAATGTACACAAAGGCACAGAGAGGTAAGAAAAATTAATTTTGGACAGCTGAAGCTGATAATATACTAAAGGATTCTCCAGCAAAAATGATATGAGAAGAGACTAAATATTAACCTATCACTCTTAGTTATTTGCATATCACTCTAAGAATTTTGTAATTTACCCTTTAGGTGATAGAAGATTATCAGTCAATACTTTTAAGCAGAGAGTTGACATGGACATCTGTATTTGAGAAATATAATACATTTTTTTCTGGCAAAGAAGAGAGTTGTTTATGTGGGAGGCAGAAATTGGTTTAGGAGATTGTTGGACAGCAAATGGCTTAGTTTTTTGAATTATAGTATTATAAAATCAGGTGATGACTGCAATATTTCCCTCATGTCTGTTGTTTTAGAGATGGTTCTATCTACATAAGTGTGTTAGGCTGTGTTGTCTAGAGAAGCAAAACTAGTGAAACTCATATAAGTGTAAGAAATAACTTTATATCGAAAAGTAGTTTTATATGCAGAAAGTGTCTCAGCCAGCTCCAACTTAAATCCATGAGTTTGATGCTAGCTGGAACCTGCTCTGGACTCACATAACTACAAGTTAATGAATAAAAAATGTGAAGTGAGAAGCAGGAGATCACACACCAGAGGATGCAGAGTCACATGGATTCAATGTCTGTGGGAACATAGCAGGGCACCAACAACTCCCCAGATTGGTGGCCCATATGGGGCCAACCCTGGATGCAGATGCAGAGTCTCAGCAAGGAGGAAGGCAAAAGGCCTGAGAGGTAAAATTTTCACTGTCTTTCTAATAAAAAGTTCACTTTACACTCCCAAGTAAGCATCAGCAGGTTGATGACTAGTTGAATTTCAACAGTATACTCAGGTTCAAGATGACATAATATCTAACTGAGATAATAGGTATTAGTCATCTGGGAGAAGTGTCTCCATCCATTGGAAAAACATATATACACTATGAAAATTAATTAATAATCAATATATATTTCCTGCATTTGCATATTTTCTTGCATATTTGAATGTTGTAGTTACAGGAATATTAATTTACCTTCTACACAACTGAAAATGATGACAGATGTGATAATTAAAGAAAATTTGAAAATTGCAAGTATAATTAAAATTATTGACAATTATTTCCTAATTTTTTGTAAAATAAGTATTGTCTTTTATTTTTTAAAGTATATCATGGTCTTTGGTGCTACTGAGTTTGACACGATTCTCCAGACAAACTAGATATATTAAACAACCACAACATGAAATGTAATTATATCCAGAGAAAACTACTATGTTTAATTATGTTACATATTGTTCTGGCAAATGGACCTTGACTGTATCAAAGAGCTAACTGTGAATCCTGACAATATATATAAAATTAGGCTACTTAAAATTCCTAAGTGCATAGAAGCTATTTTTTTCTCTATTATGGTCCATAATAGAGTTCTTTTATTTGGTAATTGATAATAAAACTTTTATATTAAATGTTCTCAATTTTTATTGTATTTAGTGTTCTACATTTTGGATGTGTAGACTTTTCCACTATTTATTTATGTTTTTATTATGGAAAATTTCAAGTATACATAGAAAGAGAAAGAACTTTAAAGTACCCATTATCTAGTTTTAAAGGTTTTTAACTCATGACAAAAATCTTTTCATCTATAAAAACATCCCTAATTTTCATTCTCACTGTATCAAATTAAGGCACTCCCAAACATTATATAATGTTTAATTTTAAAAATTAGCTTTCTATAATGTAGAATCTGTCTTTCATTTTTCTATATTTTGAGCCAAGGAACTCTTCAAATATGTAGATGCTTCAGTGAGCATGGACTGCCAATATTCAAGTGTTAGGCTAGAAAGTGTTAAAACCGAATCAAGCAATACTTCCCATTGAGTTATGTTTTGTGAAACAAAGCATGCATTTGATTACACTTTATTATAACAAATTAAAATGTATTCTGGTTTGTTGTTCTTAGTTGCCTTCAAATTGATTACATATAAGGGTGATCAATTGTGTGCAGAATAACTTTGTTCAATTGATTTCCAGACCTCAACCTTTTGCCCACTAATGTTGTGCTTAAACATTTTTGTTACTCATGGACAATATTCTGGCATCAAAAACTAAGAAGTAACTGAAATACAAGCATATCCCCTTCATAAGGACATCAAACATGCCTGTTTATTGGCTTTGGGAAGGAAGGATTATTTTCTCCCCATTCATGGCAACTGTGTCTCCAGAGCACCAGAATGCGATCTCATTGCAGTCATTCATTTAACTAACATCAAATGTTGATGACTCCTATAGTGATTTTTTTCTTCTGAGATCTCTCCTGATATCATGTTTTAATTCCTAATATGTTCGCTGGCATGTCCCACTTGAATTCTCATGTTATTTATTCTTATTCAAACTCATAATTTATCATGTGTCATCGCTCTTCCACCAGCTACTCATGACAGAAATGTGGTATGTTTCTACCCTGTTTAATCACCTTAATCACTCACACCCATTAGTTCAATAAAACTGATTGAATTTAGGATGTGCATACTTCCACAATCTGCTTCTCTCCTCTTATTTCCATCTTTACTGACACTGCCTTAGTATCAACACTCTTACTTATGTCATGACAAAACACTCCCAATCAATCTTTCTAGTTCCTATCTTGGTCTCTTTCAATCAGCCTTTATTCTACTGCTTAAGTGATCTTTTAAAATTTTAAATCAGAATATACCCATCTTATTTAATATTCTTCAGTGAGCTTATACGGTCTGATGTTATCTGGGCTTAGCTGTTAACTAAAATCTATTTTCCTCGATGAACAGCTCTCCTACCACACCTATCTCTTACACACTCCCTCCTATGAAAATTTAAATGTTTTTAGGAAGATGTAAAGTTGAACCTCTAATTGAATAGTATATTATTCACCTTTGGACACTGTTAAAATAATGGTTTTATTTATATAAATGTGTTTATTTTGAAGTAGATGAGATATAATGTTTTAAGAAATACAATTTTTTTCCAGATAGTTTTGCAGATACAAGGTTTTCAGTGATTGATAATTTATCCCAAGTTCATTCTCATCTTGAACATTCTTATATCATCTGCTTTGGTAGTGGTTTTCATTGTCATTGCATAGTCAAATTTGGATCACCGCAGATCCAATATTAATCACTTAGTCTTCTAATTCTTTGCACTTAGTTGTATTACCAGGAAAACACTACAGCAACTAAGTTACTCTGCTTTTCATGACATTATGCTGTGCATGAAATAACTCATCATATCCTTAGTGACATTAATCTGACAGTGATACTTATTGTAATTTAAAATTTTATTACTCATTAGGGGGACTCTTGTTGGCAATTTTCTCACCAAATGAAACTACAGTAACAGCAGTACTCAGGACTAATGGAGGTTATATCAGAAGTAGAGGTTTTACAACTCAACATGAAACATTCTGTCATTTTGTATTAAAATCTTATAGCTAGTGATTACAATTGAGTTTCAACTACATAAAGACGGTAAGTAATTCCAAGTTGCCATTAAGAAGGAAAAAGAAACTTTCAAATCCCAATGGCAATATTTATTACATAAAACAAAGTGTCCTCACTTGAAATCTCAGTGGTCTACCATAAACGATTATCCCATTAACAATTACTAAATACCAATTTTCAAAGACAGCTGTGCTAAATATTGTTTAAAGGAATTACACACTAATGGGAACATTAGTGAATCATATTTGAGGGGAACAAATTTCTTAAGAATGCATTCAGTTTTATACACCAGAGAATCTACAAATTTGGAAGCACACATTATACAGTGCTAAGGTTTTTGTTGTTGTTTTTAACCTCAAATGTTGAGAGTTAAATAGTCTGATAACTCAGTGATTATTTAGCCATCTTTATATTGACATTTCATACCAGGTGAATGAATGTTATATCCACAAAGATCACAGGTTGATGCTATTCTTGAGTGATTTAAAAGAAAATGAAGAGTACCGGTTTGTCTTGTGGTTATTAATATGAGTAAAACATTAAAGGAAGCTATCTTTATACACTTTGTTTACTATTCTGGTAGGGGAATTGAGACAGAGCCCTTTAGGAATATGACTCTGCTACATTTTTGTTTCTAGATAAAGTTATAATGATATAAAATTAGTTTAAAATAATTTTTCTGATCACAAATGTTAACCATATAAACATTTTGTATTAATACGTACCATGCTGCTACATAAAAAGTTTAACATTCAAATTTGCTTCACTAGAATATATTTAGTATCATACATTTAAAAAGTTTTACTGTGATTGCAAATGTGAAGTTAATGTAAACATTTATATTACCACAAGGAGCAGCTGTAATTAAAAGCATTTCTAAAATATATTTAGTTGTTTTATGATGTAATAAATAATCTGCACTGCTTATGAGTTTTGTAAATAGTAAAAGAAGTTATAAATATGTTTGATGAAATAGCAAGCATGAAGAGATCACAAATGGAAAGATGGAGTTGATTTGGTGTAATATTGTTTTCCATTGCATTCTTTTCTGAGCCTATTGTATTTTTCCAGTGAAAGTTTATATATGATATTCAATAATAATGAAAAATTGAATATAGCAGGCTTGAATAACCTTTTGAACCTTTAATTGAATTGAGTCTTCTAAATCTCTGAAGAAAAGAAACAACCCCAATATAATGTATCATTCTCCACTCTACAAGCTCAAGATTTGTTGCATTAAAAAAAAACCACATCCTTATCCAGGAAGAAAAAAACATGAAAATTATTACTATAAAACAACTAAGTAAAAATTAGGTAATCACAAGGTGAGAAAATATCATTAATTAGAAGACCAGCAAAACACAACAGGCTTCAACAGATGAAATACTTACGAAAAAAACAAATTGGCTGTCTATGGCAGCCAATATTAATTGCAAGAATAATAAATATTACAGTCATGGCATCTTTTTTTAAAATTGAAATTGATACATTTTTGCAAAAGAATGTTATCTTGTAAATCATATCCCTGAAGGGATTCATTTTCTGTTCATTTTGTTTTCACACCTCCCTCTTTCTGTCCTTTTTTTAAGGTCTCTTTAAGCAGTAAAAAATCTACTCTACTCCTTGTGGCTATTAAAGAACACACACACATATTTCATTTTATACGAATCCACTTTTAATAGAACAAAACTCACTTCAGCATAAAAGGTCAAATTTAAGAACTAAAAATATGATCCCAAATAGTGTACACATGAATATTTCCATGCTCTAGGTCAGAAATTGAGAAAGGAAATATATTTGCCTGTGAATTTTGAACTGTATCTCACTATATCTCATGTTAACCATATGGTGAATATTTTTAGTAATACATGAGGGGGTACACAAAAAAATCGAAATTTTCTTTTTAAAGCCAAATATTAAAAATTTTTGCCTTTTTTTTTTTTTAACGAAACAACCTTATCACCTTAAAAGTACTCTCTATTACACTTAATACATTTGTCAAATTTGCGATTCCATTTTTGGAAAAAGTTTTCAAACTTGTCTGTTTGGAGGGCTGACGGCACCCCCCTCATTTTTTTCTTCACTACTTCTACATCATAAAATCACCGTCCTATCATGTCCCTCTTTATTTGTGGAAACAAAAAGAAGTCACACTGAGTGAGATCTGGTGAGTTAGGTGCATGGGGCAAGAGAGGCATGCTGCTTTTTTGCCCAAAACTTTCACACTGAGCTGGCTGCATGAGCAGGTGTGTTGTCTTGATGGCAAAACCAATCCCCTGTCTGTAACAAATAAGGTCTTTTTTTTGGTCACACACTATTCTCTAAACAGAAAGCTTGATTAACAGTCCGACCTGGTGAAGCAAACTCCAAATGCACTGAGTCGACATTTTAATCCGTTTGAGAAGCTGACGAACATCTAGAACGAGGTTTGTCATCAATCAACATTTCACTTTTTTGAAATAATAAAACCACTTGTACATTTGAGTTTTTCCCATAGTGCTGACCTTGTAAGCTGTATTCAACATCACAACAGTTTCTGTGCATTTTTACTGAGCAGGAACAAAATTTCACATCTCCATGCTGTTCTCTTAAATGGCCATCACACAAAAAAAGTTTCCAGCAAAACTGTTTTTATGAAAAAATTCACTGTCACTTGAGAGAACCTCCCCAGATGGCGCCACTAGGTGCACTAACTCAGATCGAGTTACTTGATGCTTGCCTAGTGGGAAAAATGCATACCAGGAAAGCTCTGCTCCATCCAATGCAATTCCAGTGTTGATATACACAAAGACACACACACACATAATATGTATAGTTGTAGCTAGATAGGGAGATATAGATATATATCCAGGATAGTTTCATTTCATACTAATGAAACTATAATTTAAAAGATATTTACTTATCGTTATCGTTAGTACTATAAGATACTTCACAAATGTAAAATATCTAAATTTTTTTCTTGAATTAACCAGTATTTGAGATCCCTAGCTCCTTTTCCTTTTCTAGCTATATGAATTCCATGATAAGTAAATGAAGTTATCTAATTAGGCACAACTGCCTCGTTTGGTAACTTGTTACTCATTTTATTTAATAAATTGCTTTTTGAAAAACAAGTAAAAAATTCACATACTAGTACCTAAATATGAATATGTTAATTCATCCAAAGTAATTACTTTATAGAAATTGAACTCTCCTTAGTTCTGTAGTTGGACAATAATCTGCCATTGGAGGGCAGAGCGCTCTCTTTGAAATACTGGCACTGTGTGGTAGAAATGAATTCCTATGAAAATGAACATAATGTGGGTTTTGTTTATTAGAAAGTGAAAGGAGACAAACTAAAGTCTATATTGTAGTGCAGATTCCAACAAAATATGATTCTGTAGGACATAGTAGAACTACACCAGAGAATTTGCAAGCCTGCAAGCTATGGAAGCTGACTGCTACATCATTCTTAGACACAGCAGCTAGTGGGTTCAAACCACCCATCTTTTAGTTAGCAGCAGAATGCTTAGCCACTCCATTACTGGGATTCCAGGATGAATGCCTTCATATCATTTGCTTTGAGGAGACAGTTTGAAAAACTACCTAGGCATTACTGATTTTATATCCAAAGAACACTTTCATGCTTACCTTTTGAAAATAAAACACTTTGACAATTGCTAAGATGTTTACGAACAATATAAATGGATTCATTTTTTCTATAAGGTAAGAACTTTTTGTCGCTGTTGATAAAGACTTGTCCCATACCATAAATCAAATATCTTGCCATTCAGTAGATGCAGACTCATAGTGACACAATAACACTGAATAGAATGGTCACATAGGTTTCCAAAGGATACAATATTTATAGAATCAGATTGCCACAACTTTCTCCCCTAGAACAATTGATAGGATTAAGTTGCCAACCTTTTGGTTAGCAGCCAAGTGCTCAAACACTGTGCCACCAGTGTTCCATTTGAAAAGGCACCATAAAGTAATAGTAACAAAAGGGAATGATGTGCACAATATTGGGGAAACTGAGTATTTGTCTAGTACAGTGTATCCCTAATTAAGTATTATTGCCCCTTGGTGGGGGGGCATGGAGTGTGGTGGAGTGCTGGGATGATCCAAGGGATTACAAAAGCAGATACCTATACTTTATCCTGAATTATAGACTACAGTACGAAAGTTTTTAATTGCAAGGGGTGCTAAAATTTGTTTGGTTGTCTATTTTGAAAAGGAAGCAGTAAGCAAAATAAGTCTATGAACCTATGGTGCAGAAGAACAGACCAGAGAAACAAATTCATAGACACTCATATGTATATATTTTAAAAAATGTTTATACACAAGAGCAATTGAACATTGAATAAACGTCCCAGCCCAGTTAAGATCAAACCCATAAGTCCAATATTAGTGCCCATATGTCCAATAGCAATATATAAAGCCCTCTTCAGACTCACGAAATACATACTATGATGCTGAATGCAAAAAGATGATAGGCCAGTGTGTTGGAAGTCTTCTGGATCCAGTGGCGTTGTAAGCATCTCCACGCTGGCAGGGGTCTCTATGTGACTTCTCAGGCTCCAGAGGTCTGGTTGCATCAGGGTAGGTCCATGTGGCTTCTCTAGCTCCCAGGGCATAGTACCATGTGTCTTGTCAGCAAAGCATGGTCTCAGGGAGGGAGCAGAGAGAGAGGAAATGTCTTCAACATTCAAGGAGGAAAAAAAGGATTTCCCAGAATTCTCAGGAGAAGGCCATGCCCACACAGAGGCCTCATTGGCTATAGCTTGATTGACAGGCCAGACTCCACCCCTCCACTCATAATCCTCTCAAATTGACAGCAGATTATGTAACTACCACAATTACTAAGGGAAATTTCAAATAAGCTTATATTATTATATTTGGAATCTAAAAATGTAAGCTACAAAAATGCCTCCCATTTTGACATTTTTCTTTCTACCAAATATCTAGCTATTTTTGGTATATTTGAGACTAGGAATGAAGAGATTACTGACTGACACTTTTATTGTGTATGTACTACTCCAAAATTGGGAGAGCAAGAAAGTAATTATATATTTAGATTAGCAGTAACTTGGTGAATTATAATGTCCTGATTCTTATGAAAACTGTCATTTTCATTAATTCTTTTATAGTCATTCAGTTAAAAGTTATTCTATTTTTTTACAATCCACATATATTTTCTCACTGTCATTAAGTTGATTCTGACTCACAGTGACCCTATAGGACAGAGTAGAACTGCCCATTATGGTTTCCTGCTTCTTTACAGGAACAGCTTCATCTTTCTCTCTGTGGAGTGACTTGTGGTTCCAAGCACCAACTTTGTGGCTAGCAGCTCAATAAGTAGCTCGCTACGTCTTCAGGGATCCTTAGATATGTTTTAGTTAATCTTAAGGTTTTTTCAGATTCACGTGTCGTAATTAAGAGCAAGCATACTTCTGAATTCAGCAAGGGTACTTTCTGTCACTTTATTAAGCACTTTTTATGCATGGGATATTATTATTTAGTGGTGAAATACAGAAATGAATAAACATCTAATTCCTGTTCTCTAAGGTCCACAATTTACTTAATGAGGTGAACAAGAAAATAAAATTTCAGTGCAATGTCTAAATTGGCAAAGAAATATGGGGAAAAATAAAGGTTTTGAATATAAGAGAGTATTGGTGAACTTCCTCTCAGAGAGATGTGGAAGCATTGCAGAAATCCTGAGATTTGTGAGTGGTCAAAGGATAAGCATTTCAACTATTTGGCACAGAAGGATAGGATGTGTTTCGATTTTTGTTCATGATATAACTCTATTTTGCTTGTCAGTGCTCTAAATTAATTCTAAAAAACATTTATGTACATTTTAGAGAATGTAAGAAATATTTTATAAATCAATTAAATAAATAATTATATTAACTGAACAATTCAAAATCAATTTCTCACGAGCATGTAATAGTAGAAAAACATTTTTGTTGCTAATTTATGGTTACTTTGGAGAAGTTGCCCACTGTAATGTAAGCTAGCATGCTAGTCTGCATGTCTAGAGGAAGCACACTTGTAAGGCACAATGTGATCAGCAATATAATAGGCTGAATCTGGATTTCCTTCTCTTCATATTCTAAGTCAAATTGACCCTGGCAGAAACTATCCCAAGCCAGCATATGCTAACCCTTACCACACTTGAAATCTTGTTATTGCTTAAGCCTGAATTATTTCAAAACATCATTTCTCTACAAGGTCACTGTTTTCATCAAGCAGCTGCTCCATACAATGAATTAGCCACAAAAGTACATGAAGTTCAACTACCAATGACTTAGGGAGGGGCTCAAACAAGAAGATTCTGCTATACAAAGCACACTTTCTTTTAGGAATTTCCCACCATTTTTTATACCCTTCTTAAAAATCTCACCTGTCCCTATATTTGTAGAAATGGTTGACTAAAAGTCTCCAAATCCCCCCTGGCAAGTCACTTTCTCCTTTAATAAACCTTCTTGCTTGGGTGATAAGCGTGGCTCTTTGCTTGTTATTCTTTCTTTTTTTGAATTACACTTTTTTTTGAAAACATTTTATTGGGAGCTGATACACATATATCATTCTATAGTTCAATCACATCAAGCAGTATTTTACAATTGCTACCAAAATCAGTTTCAAAACATGCTTTTCCCCTTGAAATAAGTTCCCTTTTATATTTCCACCACTGCTATATCCCCAGAAACTCTTATTCTACTCGCTGTCCCTATAGATTCCTCAATCCTGAGTTTCACTTACTGAAAAAACATAAAATCATATAACAAAAATTCAAGAGGATGACCCCTGATGATATAATAAATCCGAGATAAATCCTAATATAAACAAAGAAAAAAGTTCAGAAAATGTTGAAAACTAGATCAGGCCTAATGTGCATAAGAGGGGGAAATCAATTGATAAGGTTTTAACCATTCAAATCAGTTTTATCCTTTTGATCTTCTATAGTCATCTCTCCAATTCACTCTGTTTAGAAGACAAATTGGTTCCTAAACATTCTCGTCCCTCTACAATGGATGGAAGGAAATCACCAGAAGCTTATTTTCTATGTAGATCCCACACATGTATCTTGGGCACCCACTGTCATTCATAACTTTCTGCAAATTGGATTCTCACAATTTATGCTCTGAGCTATTGCCTCCTTCAACTTCTGATTATATTATTTACGCTCCTTTGGTGACTGGTGGTGGTGTGCTTCTTCCATGTGGACTTAGTTGACTTTTCATTTAGATGGCTGCTTGTATAGAAAAAAGCCTTTATGATCCCAGATGCTATTATATCTGATAGGTAGACACAATCTAATTTCTTCACCGCACATTGCTATACCTTCTGTGCTCCCTTCCTGATGGCGAGTATTGAGTAAGGCCATGATATAAGAAGTAATTTTCCTTAAGTTGGAGTTAGGATTTAGTGTGAGTCCAAAACCCATTCCTTGTTATATGTTTGTTTTGTTTGCTTTTAATTTGCCTTTGGCTCCCTTTCACAACATCCTTGCTAATTTATGGTAGACAGTTTTATCGATAATCCCACTGGGGCATAGCAATCTTCCGTTAATATTGTCTTTAATTAGCCCCTGGTACTATTTTTTTAAGCCCTGTTGAGTGAGAGAGGTATATTGGGTCAATGTAGGCTAACTCCATATCAAAGAACTTGAATTATACACTTGTAGAGAATCAATCCTTTTGTGGCTGGACACTGTTTACACAAACAATAGGGGATAATTGTCAGGGAAACTATACAATAATATTCACTTAGTTAGCAGAGAAAATAACCTTTAATTGTATATATGGTCCAATAAGTTCCTCAATTTGTCGGATTGCTTTTTTAATATTCAATAAATAGAATTCTTCTTATGTTTGGGAGGCAATATAATGCTATGGATAAGAATAGGCCTCAAGGCTCAAACTACTTGCACTTAACCAGCAATAAAGAATTGGCTAAGCAGTCCTGGTTACACTGTGGATTAAGTATTGTGCTGATAGCCACAAGGCCTGAGGTTCAATCTCATCAACCATGCTTCAGGACAACGAGGAAGTGATTTGTTCTCATAAATATTTACAAATTATGAAATCTTTTATGTAGGATCACAATGAGTTGAAATTGACTCTATGGTTATAGATTTAGTTTTGAATTTTAAGCTATTTGCTAATAGCATTATCTTGGACAAGTCACCTCAATCTCAGTCTGAAACTTCCCAGTTCTGAAATAGGGATACTTGTATCTATTTTTATATATTAAATGATGTAAACTCCATAAAACCCTTGGAACTTTATCTGTTGCATAATGATAAGCACAAGGTGCCATTTCATGTATTTTAGTATATATATATCACTTTCATTTTTGCCGTCAACTTTATTCTTACTCACTCTCAAAATTATTTTACTATTTTACCCAAATTTAAAATGTTTTCATATTTATCTACAAAACGGAACCAATACCTCTAGAGATTAGTTTAACACCACAGAGCAAAATTATTGTGAATGATCAAAAGTTAAAGGAAAAATATGTGTTCAAGTTACAATTTTATTTTTCACCATCAGTAGATATAAATCATCTTCAGAACACAAAAATACTCCTCAGCCATTTTTTACTTACTCAACATATTAAACTAAATTAATTCTGGTTAGGGTCATACTGTTCTGTTTTTAAATGAAAATATGTACAAATAAGAGCTATATCAATATTTAAAATTACACAACATGCACATATATGAGTTGGTAGGTACATATATATGCTCAAACATAACCCTTGTGAAAAGGGCACTAGACCAGGCTGTGTTTCATTCTTTTATACCTAGGATCCTATGAATCAAAACCAACTCAACATGCCCTAACAACTTTTCTCACTACCATCAAGTTCACTCCAACTCCTAGTGATCCTACAGGATGCCCCTGTAAGTTTTCAAGACTGTAACTCTTTATGGAAGTAGAAAGCCCCGTTTTTCTCTCACAAAGCACCTGGTGGTTTAGAACTGCTGACCTTTGGTTAGCAGCATAAGTCTTAAACTCCTATGCAACCAAGGATCTTTACAGAAATTCTTTGGGTTTTGGGTCAACTTGGCTGGGCCAGGATACTCAGTGGTTGTGTAATTGAGGTCTGGTAAACCTTCAGGATGTGACAACATATAATCAAGTCCATGATGGGAATCTGCTCTGACCAGCCAACCAGTTGTAAGGTGTAGTATAAGCCCCTTACTGAGACCACAGTCCTGATGCAATTGAAAGGGATATGGCATATTTCCTATATAAATATATACTATGGAAAGCATGTTTGCTTTTTGCTGGGTTGGGATCCTTCATCTGTCTTATCAATCCCGTTCTTTGAACTTCTTTGAACTTGAGCCAATGACCAGCTAATCTTGGGAGTCATCGTGACCTTCCATCTAACTTCCCATGTGATCTCTCAACCGAGTTCATTTGCCTCTTCTGTCACAAATCTGACCGATTTGAGTCAAGAGAAGTCTCTAAACTTAACATTTGACCCATGGGCTTGAAAACAGATTGAATATATATATCCAGCCTCACACAAATATAGAGGGAGTTTAAATGAAAATAACATATTTATTCATTGCACAAGTTAAACTTTCTACAAAATTATAACACATATGAAGAATTGGAAACATGTAGTAAAATATTGCTATGACTACAAATATCTACCATATAAAAATCTTTGATTACCCCTAATTTTTATAAAAGAAGATTTTATGGGCTATCAACAAATATTTGGCATGCTAACCAATGCCTATGAAAAATATTGTATATTTTCATAGCTATTCTCAAGAAGATTGTAGGGGAACATGTTAATCTATCATGTAAACAAGAATGCATTGATTTTTTAAAAATAATCAATGCACTAAAGAGTCCATGGTCTTAAATTTCATTGGAAGTGATATATTGAAATGTTCTATACAGTTAGAAAGCTTTATGATATTTAATTCTCAATTCATAAGCTAATAGTAATGATGTTGGCACTTATGCTAAATTAGCAGAAATGTTCATGGTAGCAACATTAATGTAAATGTGACAGTGATGCATGCCATGCTACTGAAAGTCAGGGAAAGAGTGAAGTTGGGGGTTGGGAGAAGAAAGAAAAATGAACCTACAGGAATTTAATGCAATAGTTATACTTCACAAAGGCAGATACGTATTTATTGTTTAATCTATATACCAAGTCAAGAAGATTAAAGATCTACATAATACAACAATTCTGTTTCAAAATATTTTACTTGTTTGGAAAAAAAGGTTGTACTAATATAGTGGAAACATTGGTTTATTATAAACAGTAATGATTAGAAGCTTTTTATATCTTTTCCCTGGGCACTGTTATGACTACCAGTAATAACAACAACAACAAAAATAGCAATTTTGTTTCTCACAACAGCTATCATTTACTATAATACTTTAACCAAATATTGCCTTAATTTGAGAGCAACCAAGAACTTCTTATAATTCTCTGTGAAAATCCTATTCTGTTTTCCAAAGAAAAAGAATATATTATTAAGAAATTTATCAATTTTCTGTTCAGTAAAAAGATGTCCACAAATGTGCAGAGATATCTCTGAATTATTTTTTCATTTAAATCAGGAATATTTTCTAGAGAATCCTCCTTGCCTGTTTTGTGTCTCTTTGAAGAAGTATAATAGGCACAATTATATGGCAAGTGAAATGAAAGACCACAGAGGAAGTTTTCTGATCCTCTATTTTTAAATACTTAATAAATAAGGAGTATGCTATTTTGTCTAGTTCATCTAAGTTAAATCGTGATAAAAAAATAAACATCAGAGACTAAGAGCTATGAGGCAGCATAAGGATACTTTGTAGAATGAAATAGGTTGGTGAAGGGGATTATTGTGAGCCATTAATGAAAAATACATGGTACATCAGAATATCTATGCACTCATAAATTGAAGAGTCTTATAAGAAGCAATACGTTTATTAATTATTATTAATATCAAATTATTATTGCAGACCTTCTGATATTTATGAGATACTGTCCTCGACATTCAACCTACTTCAAATATATGGATTATCTCATTATCTGATATTTTACATTTACAATGATGGTACAAAATATTACCATCCTACAATTTAACTCCTTAATTACATATATCTGGCAGTACAGAATGCCAAGGTGTGAGGCAAAAGTGATGCTGCATATGCTGGTCAAGTTTATGTGCAATACATATAATATATATTAAGATGAAGGTAGATGTATAATGTCTGAAGTGAAAAAAGAGGGCCATGCTGGTAGAATCAGATACTAAAGTTTGGAGTTGAAAAAAAACTGTAAATTAAAATAGAATAGATAAAGTATCAAAAGAAACATTTAGCATGTAATATCTAGTTTAATATTTAGGACAGCCCTATGAATTAGGTACTATGGTAAATTAAGGTGTGTTTAAATAAATTAACAAAACAATAAGTGAATGGTAAATCTAGGAACTGAATCAAGATATCTATGCTCTAAACATTTTTTATTGCTAGTCTTTTTATTATTATAATATTGTAGCTTTCAGATATAAAGTCCATATATTAAGTCTATGCATGTTAAATCATGAAAACTAAAGAAGTTTAAATATTGCCAGCAGCCAGTTTTTCCATAGATAATTAGGTTTCAATTTCGGATATTTAAAAATATTTATTTAATATATAATTTTATACCATAAGGTTCATATGGTTAAAGTATACAATTCAATGATTTTTGTGAATATTTACAAAGTTGTGCAACCATCATCATAATCTACATTTAGAACATTTTCATGGTCAAAAAAAATAATCCCATACCCATTAGCAGTTTCATGTCACATTCTTCAGATCCAAACAACAGAGAACCACTAATCTAATTTCTGTCTTTAAAGATTTGCAGACTTTCAACATTTTATATGCTTCCTTTGACTTCTAAATATTTTAATACATTTTTCTTCAGTGGGTCTCTCTTAATTTCTATATGTCACTTTATTATTTCTTAGTACATCATGAACTATTGCAGTAAGTATTTCAGCAGAAAAACTTCTACATAAATTACATAATCTTATTTTGAATGAGAATAAAAATTCCAGACTGCAGAAATGGCAAAATAATGTTTTTTAAAAAGCCTTGTTTTTCAGATATAGAAATAGCACCTCTTCTTAATTACTTTGAAAGTTTTATTCAGTTAATAATAAATATGTACAAATGTGATTGACACAATGGGTGTACATGTGGATTGTGATGAGTTGTACAAGCCCCCAATAAAATGATTTAATAAAAAAATAAATAAATACCATGCATGCATTTATGGGTGAAATAGGAGTAAAGAAGATACCCTTTCTCAAATAGTTTATAACTAAATAGTGCAATAAGTACTGAATAAATGAAGAATATGAGCTTTTGCCAAGGCCATCTGGCGTGTCATGCTAAAAAGATAAACATAAGAGGGTAAGAGTTATAGGGCATCATAGGGATACATTGTAGAATTAAATAGGATAGTGAAGAGGATAGAAGTACTTTTTAGTATTTGGTTTGTACACTTTAAGTGAAAGAAAAAATATTAGAAGATTCTTTTCTAAATACTTTTAGGGATATCATTTCACCACTTCACAAATACGGGCTTAATTTTTTAGCTTTCATTATTATGTAATTATCGTCAAGTTCCCTTTAGGATTTATAATAAGTCTAAGTAGAAAAAGAAATACTTTTATCTATACTTTTCACTCTAGGCTAAACACAGCAGAATTATAAGAAATAAATAAGAAAACCACGAACACAAATTACTCATTTAAATATTGTCTTTGTGACTTCTATCAAGATGGATTATTAAGCAGACAGGCTATGCAGACATGTCTCCACCACAGACAACAGAGACCTACTGAAACAGAAACGGATGACAATCCGGGAATCCTGAGCTTCAAAGGAAAGCTACTGAGCACTGGTCATCAAGCTGTGGCTTGGGAGCCATATGTGGTTCTTTTGGTATGTACATATGGCTCTGGCATAAATTTGAAAATCAATATAAAACTTTCATATATTCATTAATAATATTACTTTAAATTTTCCTTATTTATACAAATATGACTCTCAAATAATTTTTTCGGTTGTGAGGAATAGGATTGGCTTTTTTCTCAGAAGTTTGTAGACCATTGGTATAGAGAAAAGGATAGGAAAGTAGATTAAATACTGACTTGGAGAAGGAATTGAAAAGAATCAGAGAGGACATAGACAGGTGAATTGTCAGTGAGCTTGATGCAGCATAGACAAAAATTAAGAGAGCGACTTGGCACATTGGCAGATGAGAAAGATGAGATACTTCCTTGTTCCTCACACTCCCCTGGAGGGCAAAAGCATGACCAACCCCCACCCTCACCCACCTAGTGACCAATGACCCCATTCCACACCAACACAGCTCCTGCTCTCCCTGGTGTGCATTGCCTGATGCATTAGCAGTACATTGGTGAATCAGGCACTGGGTGCATCACCCTTGGATCTGGAAACACATGAGTCCTCCCTCCCATCAGATCAGCAGAACATACTACTGGCCTCCTCTGGATTGGCAGGAAATCTGTCCATAACCAGGTACCTTATGCCTTTTGAGAAAAAGCACCCTGACCTCAGCCACCATCTGAACTAGCATAAATTACTTCCAGAGCAGGTACTCTGAATCCAGATAACACAGATATTCTCAGGAACTGTATCTAGGTCTAGTGTATCACTCCCTCTGATGCCACCACCATGAGTTCCTGATGCTCTGTTCTTTACACCCATCTCCTCTACAGTTTTTGTTTGGTAATAGGTTTTTTGGCCGGCCCCAGGCCCAAATACTAAGTAGACACCTGCCCCTTCTCCCAGAAGAATTTATTTCAAAGGATGGCATTGAATCTGCAGCTCAAGGAGAGGGACATATCTGATCAGAGCACATGGAAGCAGATGAAGGGGGAGGAGGAGAGAGTGGAGCATATCCTGGCCCACCAGGCCTTGAGGACAATGATCCCAATTAGAGCAGCCAGTCCACAGAGAGGACCACATGGCCGGCCCCACTATGAGACATGACGCCCCTCACTGACCCATAGCCCTAAAGGGGACAACACCGGAGACAGTGTGGGAATTGCACCCGATTTTATCCCGCCACACTGAGGCAAAACACTAAGCGGGTGCAACAGAACAGCAAGGGAATGGAGCAGCGAGGTCCCCAGGGAATGCTGAAGGTGGACTTTGGGGCCAGGGCATGGTGCCCCAACAGACTGGACTGGAAAACACTCCTAAATGGCAACAATTGATCCTTGAACTAACTACAAGCTTTTCTTTCTTGTGTTTTGTTTTGTTTTTTTTGGTCATTGTTTTCTTATTGTTGTTTTGTTGTATATTGTTGTCTCTCAAATATAACAGTGACATTGGGACATGTGAAGGTAAAAATAAATTAAAAGAATTTGTGAAAACTAGACAAAATTTAAAAGATTTGTTAATAGGACTTCTTTGGATGAAGAATCAGCAACAGTATACAACATCCTGAGCTCAATATACATGACAAGCTCACCCAGAGGTCAACATAGATATAGAAGTATCCGAAACAAAACAAACCTACAAGACTGAAAATAGGCAATCTGCAACAAAGACTCATTCCATGTCACTGAGTCTAATAGGACTCACAGTTACGGGGTAGAACTTCCCTGTGAGTTTCTGAGACTATAATTCTTTACAGCAGTAGAAACCCTTGTCTGTCCATCAGATGGGTGGTT
This sequence comes from Echinops telfairi, assembly GCF_000313985.2. Lineage (NCBI taxonomy): Eukaryota > Metazoa > Chordata > Mammalia > Afrosoricida > Tenrecidae > Echinops > Echinops telfairi. The sequence goes on from NW_022103942.1 coordinate 15,167,082, forward strand.
TCACACTGCTGATCTAGCAGTAAGCAGCCCAATGCTAAACACTAAGTCACCAGGGCTCTGTAACAAAGACAGTTACAAAGTAAATAGAAGAAATAGTGCAGTGACAGAGCTTCCAAGAAGAGGAAGTCAAATAAACTTTAAGATAGAACAGACTGGTTTAAACTTGGGAAGAAATTAATGAATTATGGGATAATCTCAAATAAAATGAACAGGCTTCATCAAAAATTAAAGAAAAGGAAAACCACAAAAATGAGTGAACTCTAAAACAACACCAATGAAGAAAATAACAAGAACAGTACCCCTCTCCAAAATGTAAATTCAGCATAGAAAATAATGTGAAATAAGAAAGCTAGCAAAAACCACAAAGAGGCACACAGAAAAATGGTGGCAAAAAATTCATACTTATCAATAATTTAACTGAATGTAAATTGATTAAATACATCAGAGTAGCAAGATGAAGAAGAAAACAGAATCTATCAATATGATGTCAAAAAGAGGTACATCTTAGATACAAAGACAAATATAGACTAAAATCAAAATTTGTAAGGACTTGTATCAAGTTAAGATCAATCAATAAAGCTCAGGAGGCTCACAAATAATTTCTGATAAAATGGACTTTCAGGCAAAATCAAGTATGAGACACAATGATTAAAGAGTCAACTGCACAAGAATACATATAAAATTATCTATGTACTGAATAAAAGAAGCCCAAAATATATTAATCAAACCCAATCAAAGAGAGAATAGACACCTCTAAAACAATAGTAAGATACTGTAATATACCTTTAGATGAAGAACAACTAGAATGGAACTTTTAAAAGTTATAGAAGAATAAATAGCACAATCAAATAATTTGACCTCATAGACATATACAGGTCACTCTAAACAACAACTGTACAATATAAATAAATTAATTTCCAGTGCAAATGGGACATTTCCCAGAATAGACTATATTTCAGGCCTCAAAGCAAGCCTCAATAAAACTGAATTTCTAAATATTAAAATGTGTCTTCTCACATCACCAAGGGAAAAACTCAAAATTCATGGAAATTGTAAAACAACCTGTTTTAAAACTACTGGTTCATGGAAGTACAAAATTAAAATAAAAAATCCTTGAATTGAACAATGTAGGAAAACATTTTCCTATTCATCTGGTTCCTTCTGGGAGGATTGCTTGAGTGCAAATTCTACGAGTAGATCTTGAGTGTGCATTTGTTTGCATATTCCAGGAATTTGGCCCAATGCTGAGTAATAAGGAAATTCCTTGCTGGAGACAAAAAGAACCCCATCATATCAAATTGTACTCCCATACAAGAATATTTGTTAGTCATAAGATAATGTTTGTTAGTGTGAGGATATTTGTTAATTATGAATCATGAAAATCTCTTGTGCCTGAAGTCATTATGACCTATTGTCCCTGGGTTTGAATTTTTGAATACTTCCTCCTTTGGCGTGCAAATAAAAGCTGGTAAGCCTAGAAACTTGGGGAATGGGGGGTCTTCTCTTGAGTCCTTCTCACTTTGTCTCATGACTCAATCTTGAGTCTTGAGTAGTTCTCAAAACTCAGGTAGCTTCTAGCAGGCTGGAATGCTACAGGACAAGAATGAAAATACAGTACACCAAAACCTTTGGACCAAAACAAAACCAACCTCAGAGGAAAATTTACAGGCAAAAAATCCACATCAAGACTTTAATGCATTATCTCTAACAAATACAAAAAGAACAGCAAATGAAGTTGCAGAAATTCAAAGAAACAGAAAAACAATAGACAAATTCAATAAAACAAGTTTAACAAATCCCAGAAGTTACTGGCAAATCTAACAAAGAAAAAGGAGAAGATGCAACTAACACAAATAAGAAATGAAATGAGTGATGCCACAACAGAATCAATGGGGGGAGGGAGGTTAACCAAATACTATGAAGAACTGTACTTCAACAAAATTGGATCCCCATCTGATGCAGAAAAGCCACTGGTGAACTGGAGTCTATCTCAGACAGACTTATACCCTGAGGACTTAAGTTGGAAAATACATGGTATCTCAGGAAGCAGAAGGCAGCTATACCAAGATTGTTGAACTGTTGATAGGCAAACAAACTTTGTCTTGCTACCTCAATGCCTTATATGCTATATGAATATATGTATTATCCGAGTAAACCTGTGAATGACATTCTTAGTGATTATTATTTTAAAATGTCCCTAACAATTAACCCCCTTTTTGTGTGTGTGTAAATAGCATCACAACATGTAAGGATTGATTCTGCACAAGTGTATAATTCAGGTACTGTGATGTGGAGTGAGCCTATATTGGCCCAATATCCCCCACTCAAAAAGGCCTTAAAATTAGTGCCAGGGACTAATCAAAGACAATATTAATGGAAGATCATTATACCCCAGTGGGATGATAGATAAGACTGTCTACAATAAATTAACAAGGACTATTTGAAAGGTAGCCAAAGGCAGATTAAAAATAAAATCATAGAACAAGGAATGGATTTGGGGTTTGCACTACATACTAGCTCCAACTTAAGAATAATGAATTCTTACCTCATGGTCCTGCTCAATACTCACCCTCAGGAAGAAACACAGAAGATATGGGTGCTATAGCAAAATGTGGTGAAGGAATTAGATAGTGCTGGCCTACCAGCTGAAACAGCATCTGGGCTCCTAAAGGCTTGTTTCCAAACAAGTAGACATCTAAGTGAGATGTCAACTAAGTCCACATAGAAGAAGCACACCATGAGCCACAGAAGAATTACAAATATTATATTCTGAAGCTAAAGGAACGAATAGTATCAGAGCCTAAATTGTGACATTCTGGTTTGCAGAAAGTTATGGATTATAGTGGGAGCCCAAGATACATTTGTGAAATCCACACAGGAAATAAGCCTCCAGTGATTTCCCTCTATACATAATGGAGGGTTGGGAATAAAGTTGTTAACAAACAGAGTGCCTTAGAGAAATGACTGTAGGAGATTAAAATGATAAACCTGACTTGAATGGCCAAAATCTTGTCAGTTGATTCCTCGCTTTGATGAACATTGGGCCTGAGCTGGTTTTCAATATTTTCTATGTTTCTCTTTTCTTTCTTTCTCATATTGGGGTTTATCTCTGATGTATTTTTTCATTTGAGGTAGCCCTCTTAAATATTTGTAATACGTGTTTTTAATTTTAGTTATATGAAACCCAGGATTCTTGAACCTATATAGACAGCCAGTAGAATAAGAGTTCCTAGGGCATACAGTTGGGGGGGGGGGGTGTTTGTAAAGATATTAAGAATTTCAAGGGGCAAGAGAAAGTTTTGAAACTATGGTAGCAAATCTACAATATTTATTGATGTGATTGAACTACTGAATGAAATTATATCTGTAATAGCTCCCAATAATATTTTTAATGCAACTGGAAATTGAAATAGGATCTAACAATACCACTATTAGCAATATCATTATTAGCAAGACCACATATACCCCAAAGAAACTGGAGACAAATCACGAGTGGATGTATGCTCTCCTACATTTATAACAGCATAATTCACAATAGCAAGAACCTGGAAGCATTCTAAATGCCCAACAATGGAAGAATGGATAAAGAAGTTATGGAACACACACACAATGAAATACTATGTATCCCTAAAAATAGTGATGAAAGCATGAAACATCACACAGCATGGAAGGACCTGGAAACCATTATGTGGAGTGAAGTTAGTCAATCACAAAAGGATATATATATATATTCACAACTATAAGGAGAAACGCAAATTAACTAAACTTAGAGGCTGATTCTCAAACAAAGGGATAGAAAGTCGGCCTACCAGCCATGAACCATACATCACGCACCGCACCTGCCCCTTATATATACTTCATAAGAATCAACTAGAAACAGGAGATCTAACATTGGCTGGGGTCACTCCTTCAAGAAGTTGGAAAAGGGCGAAATCATCCACTTTAGTCATGCAATATTTCGGCAAGGCTGCAACAAATCAACAGGCTATCTACAAGAATGAGAGCAGAACCTTACTGGATAATCAAGTTAAGATCAGGGAAAGGAAGCATCTACATTCCAGAGGAGGCACTTATATTTCTTTTAGTGAATAGATGGGTAAATGAGGTGGGGCAACCTCACATCAAAAAGGGCAGCTATACAATAATTCTAAGGAGAATGAGGTGAGAATAAATCCAGTTCTATGGTCCTGGATAGACATTTTTCAATAAATTTCAACCCATCCCACGGTGAACCACACCATTATCTAAGCACTATGATGACATTAGATATTAGCCTTACAAGCAATATGGCATCCCCCCAAAAGGACACACCAGAGGGACTTGACATGAAAGCCTGACTAAAAACGACGTGTAGCCCATGAATTTAGGACTGAATTCCCTCATGGGAGAGCAAGCAAATGAAGGCCACCCCAAGATTGTGGAACCAATGGTTGTTGGACTTTGGGTGGAATACGTTGTGTAGTGGGTATCCAATGAAGGGGGAAGCAGAACCACCATCTCTATTCTCTCAATGCTCCCGTTGCATTAATATGACAAGTGTTTATCTGATAGGCAAGGATCTGCCCGTGCAAGGAATGTTACACGAAATTTTCCCTTAGTACCAGCCCCCATGCTGAACATAAACAGAGCTCAATCACTTAAGAAATCAATCTATACAAATCAACAACTCATGGATTCCAGTTTGAAGTTGGACTATACTGGAATAAACTCAATTTCTCAATAGTGCCTTAAATTGGATAAATTATTGGATAATTTATTACGTTATCAATACAAATGACCTTATACTCCAGGGCAATGATAGATAACATTTTTTCTTTTCTTTTTTGTTTGTGTTTTTCATGTTTCTTTTGTCATAAAATGATAATAGTACTGCTAAACTAAACCAGAGACATTCATAACACTTGGCCACAGTTGAGGGAGGAAGACAGTTTTGCTATCAAACAGATTACTGTAAACTTATTTTGGTAGTTCAAACTACAGTGTAATATGATGCCTGGTCAGATGACCTACCTCATGAGTCAACCTGAATTTGCTCTAGGTTTAAATATTTATCCATTGTTTCATGACAGTAATTTCCTCTTTGGCTTAATAATTACCAGTCGCATTTCTTACTCTTAATTTTTATCTTTATATTATTATTGTTATTTCTTTCTGTTTCATTTTGCTTTTGTTTTTTATTGTTTCTGTTACGTTTCCAAGATTATGGAGCACAGAAGGATTGAACGCGTAGAGATAATAAGTGGTGCAATTATTTAATGTGTACAGGGGGTGGGGACAGTGAGAGGAATTGGGGAGCAATTAGTGAATGAAGGAGGGGGAAGGGAGTACTACAACTGATTTTGATGATGCATATGCAACCCCTTTTAAAAGTAATGTTGCTATGAAACTGTATGATATGGGAATGTTATATCAATAAAGCTATTTTTTAAAAAGAAAATCAAAAGGAAGAACATGCTAAGCATATCTTTAACTGAAAGAACTCAAGAGCAGAGTCAAAGGGATCACTGAAGAAAGCTGATGGTGCCCGGCTATCAAAAAGTATAGTGTCTGGGGTCTTGAAGGCTTGAATGTAAATAAGCGGCCATCAAGCTCAGAAGCAACAAAGCCCACATGGAAGAAGCACACCAGCCTACGCAATCACGAGGTGTCGAGGGGATCAGTTATAAGGCATCATCAGAACAAAAAATCTTACCATAATGAATGATGGGGGGAGTGCGGAGTGGAGACCCAAAGCCCATTATTAGGCCTCTGTAGATGCCCTTACAGAGGGATTTCAGGTAGGAGATGAGCCAGTCAGGGTGCGATGTAGCAACGATGAAAAGCACAACTTTTCTCTTGTTCCTAAATGCTACCTCCCCACCCCCACTATCATGATACAAATTCTACCTTGCAAGTCTGGCTAGGCCAGAGGATGTACACTGGTACAGATAGGAACTGGAAATACAGGGAATCCAGGGCAAATGATCCCTTCAGGACCAGTGGTGTGAGTGGCGATACTGGGAAGGTAGAGGGAGAGTGAGTTGGAAGAGGGAACCGATTACAAGGAACTATATGATGTGACCTCCTCCCTGGGGGATGGACAACAGAAAAGTGAGTGAAGGGAGACGTCAGACAGGGCAAGATATGACAAAATAATAATTTATAAATTATCAAGGGCCCATGAGGGAGCGGAAAGTGGGGAGGGAGGGGAAAAATGAGGACCTAATTCCTGGGGCTTAAGTGGATAGGAAATGTTTTGAGAATGATGAGGGCAATGAATGTACAAATGCGCTTTACACAATTGATGTATGTATGGATTGTGATAAGAATTGTATGAGCCCCTAATAAAATGATTAAAAAGAAAAAAGAAAAAAAAAGAACTCAAGAAAAAACGTAAGCCCCAAGTTGCAATATTTAAAGTTTCTGTGGGTCAAATATTGAATGATGCTGGAAGCATCAAATGTAGATGGAAATAATTCAGAGTCACTGTACCAAAAGGAACTAGGAGACCATCTGCCATTTTGAAAGGTAGCATATGAGCAAGAAGTAATGGTATACAAAGAAGTTCAAGCTGCACTGAAAGCATTAGCCAAAAACAAGGCTTCAGAAATTGATAGAATACCAATTAAATTATTTCAACAAGCAGATGAAGTACTGGAATTACTTACTTGTTTAGGCAAGAATTTTGGAAGACAACCACTTGGTGAGCTGACTAGAATAGATCCATATTTGTTCCCATCATGAAGAATAGGGACACAACAATATAATTTGAGCACTGTTCTATAATTGATATCATTGATATCACATGAAAGCAAAATTCTGATGAAGACCATTCAACAAAATTTGAAACAGTACACGACAGGAAGCTGCTAGGGTTTCAGGCCAAATTCAAAGGAGGAAATGGAAGAAGAGCTATCATTGCTGAAGTCAGAATGGATGAAAGTAGAGAATACCAGAAAGATGTTTTGTTTTGTTTTATTAACTTGCCAAGGGATTGAATTGGAGTCTAACAAGCTATGGATAGCCTTCAGAAGAATAGGAATTCCAGAACAATTTATTTTGCTCATTTAGAACTTGTATATGAATCAAAAGGCAGTTCTTTTTATGAACAGAAGAAGTACTGCATGGTTTAAAAACAGGAAAGTGAACATGAGTGTTGTATACTCTCACCATATTGATTCAATCTATGTGCTGAGCAAATAATTAAAGAAGCTGAAGACTGGTATCAGTATAGAAAAAAGGCTTATTGACCACATGACACAACCTTGCTTGCTGAAAGTGAGGAGGTCTTGAGGTGCTTGCTGAAGAAGATGAAGAATTGCAGCCTGAAGTATGGATTAGAACTCAATGGACCAGACACAGACTTCCGGAGCCCTGCAAGAGCCAGTCTCTCTGCTTCACTTTCCTTCAGTTGACACATTTCCCATGCTATGTGTCCTTTTCCAAATGATTCCACCACCATTACCTCAATGCCCCTAAGCAACAATTCTTCCCCCTCCACTCAAGGAACTTCTGGGGACAAATGCTTAAGAGCTGGAGGTCTGGTGGTTCAAACTCACCAGAGGAACGTCAAAAGATCGGCCTGTTGTTCTGCTTCTGAAAAGTCAGAGCCTTGAGAACCCCATGGAACAGTTCCAGTTGGAATGGACTCATGACACCGGCGACCTCGAGGGAAGGCCTGACAGTATCCAATGGCATCAGAGTATGCAACTACTCAGAAGGGATCTGCCAGCCCTCGTTTGGGAAGTGGCCAGTGGAGGAGCTGCAACTTGGAACTGCAGGAAAAACCTGGAGCAAAGTGTCTCTTGATTTTTAAGTAACATACGGTACTGCATTCAGCTATAAGCGCAAAAGATCAAGCTCCACTGTGGAGCTCCCTGGAAGGATTCCTTATATGAGAAGCTTGATAATAACAGAACTTCACAAAATATTCCAGAGGCATCTGAGAAGTCCTAAATTAGGCTAACTTCTAACTAAGTGAAGAATAGCTCTAAATAGTTTCTTATGTGGAACCTAATGAATTATAGCCATGGGTGATCTTTCATTCAAAATATGCAAGATAAAAAATTACACTGTGGCAGATGGCTAGCTTATGACATGACTCATTGAAAGCACAATAGGTCAGCAATGTTGATGTTTGCTGAACATACAACTCAAGCTTCAAATAATTCTTTACAAAATAAGCTCGTGGGATATGACTGATTTGGGGGGGGGCAGCTATTTTTTTTTTAATTTGACCTTTACTTAAGAATCTCAGCATGATTAATTTTTATATGCTGCCATATTATTACTGTGATAGGGAATGAAAGTGGAAATTTCATCAGGTAGGAAATGGATCTTATTCATCTCTAGATCCTTAGCACTAGTGCATTCTTCCAAACCAAACCAAACTCATTACCATCGAGTCGATGCTGACTCAAGAGACCTTATAAGGACAGGGTAAAACTGCCCCTGTGGGTTTTAGAGACTGTAGCTTTTTATGAGAGTGGAAATTCTCATATTTCTTCCATGCAGTGGTTTTGAAATACTGACTTTGTGGTTAGCAACCCACTGTGTAACCGCTACCCCACCTACGCTCCTACTCATCCAATTTTTAATCCCATTAATTGCTTGTTAAGTGAATGAGTGATTGAATGACTGAATGAGAGAGAGGACAAAGAAAAAGAATTAAAGGATAAAAGATAGATGGATGACTGGTCATGGAATGAACTATTAGGAATTAAGGTGACTGACTGATGACAATAAAATTAACATAACCCCCCCCCCAAAAAAAAAAGAACTCAATGGACCAACAGGTAACACCATGATCAATGGAGTAGAGATTGAAGTCCAGGATTTCATCTTGCTTGCATCCATTATCAATACTCATGAAATCAGTAGCCACAGATCAAAAGTGGAGTTGTATAGGGTAAATCTGTTGCACAATATGTCTTTAGAATGTCGAAAATTAAGGATGGCACGTTGATGATTAAGGTGTTTCTAAACCAATCCATGGTATTTTCAATAGCCTCATATGCATGTTAAAGTTGGACATTAAATAGGGAAGAATTGATGCCTTTGAATTGAGCTGATGGTGAAGAATATTGACAGTACCATAGACTGCCAAAAAGACAAACTGAGCTGTCTTGGAAGAATTAGAGCCACACTGTTCTAAGGATGGTAAGACGTTGTTTTAAAGACTGTGGACATGCTACCAAGAGAGACAAGTACCAGTACAAGGTAAAGTAGGGCCAGTGCAAAAGCTGAAAGCCATCAACCAGATGAATCGGCATAGTGTTTGCAACAGTGGACTCAAGTATAGGAACAATTTTGATGATGATGTGGGACCAGGCAGTATTTCATTCTATTGTGCATAGGGTTGTTATGGATCACAACTAACTTGATGCACCTAATAACAACATAGCCATGATGAAAAACAGTATGGAGCTCTCTTGAACAAATATGAATAGACATACCATATGACCATGCAATCTCTTTACTCAGTGCATATACCCTAAAGAAAAAACATGAACAGATATATGCACACCCATGTTTATGTAAATGATACGTACAATTGCAAAAAGATAGAAACGACCCCAAATCCCAAGTGTGGACAATGCATATATAAACCCTGATACATATATGCATTGGAATATTATGAATCTCAAAGAAACAATATGAAACCATCAGACACTTCTGAAAGGTGTTTTTTTGGCATCTTCAAAAAAAATAATTTGGAAGACATTGTGCTTAGCAAACTTAGTTAATCTAATAAAGTTACATATTACATGAAAACATTTTATAAACAGAAAAAATCCCTAAGGAAAATAGTCTTCACACCACAAGTAGACATTGAAAGTTATGGAAAAACCTGTTGGAAGGGCGAGGAGAAAGCCAACGTACAAGGCCGTGGGGTGTCTTTCTGGGATCTGTCAGTGTTCTGGATGAGTTGGTTTGTGCAACTGTTTTGTATGCTTTTCCCTGCATGTGTTATACTACACAGAGAGAGAGAGAAATCAAATGAGATTTCAAAGCAATTAATGCAATGGACTAATGGGTCATTCATATATCAATCCCCACAGACCTGAGACCCCAAGGTTTAGATGGTGCCCAGCTACTGCTCTGAAAAAGATCAAATTAGAAGGTCCAGTTTTTAGTGGGAGAAAAATATGAACTAGAACTTAAAATTCTAAAAGAACAAATCTTACTCGTCTGAAACTGGTCTCACGTCCATGTTACCGTGATCAACCATTTAACATCAAATGGGCAACGTTTACCCAAGGAGTAGGAAGGGAAAGAGGAAACAAAGAAGAAGTGGGATAAGGGATGGTATAGGGAGGGGATTGAAATGGGTAAATTAAATCAGAATGTATATGAATTATGGAATGTAAACTATTATTTTATTTAGAACCACAGTAAGCATTCATGGAAGCAGTAGTAAAGAAATCAAATGACAAGTTTCACTGGAATAATATGCTGCACAAGACTCTTTAAAGTGTTTTTTAAAAAAAGAATGGCAAAAATGTCACTTTGAGTACTACAGAGTACCTGACAAAAGCCATAGTATTTTCAATTTCATCATATGCACGTGAAAATGGACAATGTATAAAGAAGATAGATGAAGAATTGATACATTTGAATTATGGTCATGATGGAGAGTATTAAATGTGCCACGGACCATCAAAAGAAAGAACAAGCTTTCTTGAAGAAAAACAGCTAGAATGCTCCTTAGAAGAGAGGGTGATGTTACTTTGTTTCACCTGGTTTGCACATGTTATCAGAAGGGAACACTCCTTGGAATAGGACATCATTCTTGGGAAAGTAAAAGGTCAGTGAAAAGAAATCCCTCAAAGAAATGGATTGAGCAAGTGGCTTCAACAATGGACTCAAACACAGTGATGATTGTGGGCATGGTGCTGGGCTGGGCAGAATGTCATTCTACTGTATATCAGTTACTATGAGTTGGAACTGACTCAGTGGTATCTAGCAAGAAAAAAATTATCAAATACTGTTCTACATGCTATTGTTAAAGCAATGATCAAATCAGACTAAGAATTAGATAATTTCTCTATTTTGATGCTACTTAAATTTTTTGGCTTTTAAGACATTAAGAAATATTTCTCATATTAGAGGCATTTTCTAGTTTTCCTGTGGCTAAAAATTGATAAGAATTTAATACTGTGTTCTAAACAATATTATGACTTTAAACTTATACTAAATGAAACATTGATGTCAGTTACTTGAGCCTCTTCTCTTTCACCAACTGCCCTATTGACTTCAAATGAAAATATATTAAAATTATGTACATGTAGCTTTTAGCTTTTAGCTTCATGTTGTTTGTATTCTAGATAATAGTCCAGATAGTTCTATATAATACATATCAGAAAGATAACAAAAAAGCTTTCTAGAAGTGTGTATCAAGAGCTAATTAAGGTAGTGACAGTATGTGGCTCCATAGAAGTTTCTAAGTTACTATTAAAATCTATCATCAAATAGCTAATTCACTATATTCAGGAAAGCAGTATATTCATTTGTGGGGGTAGTGTGGTTTAGTGATTGATAATGTGAACTTCTTACTCAGCTTGGTCAGGGTTTTACTCCTATCACAGACCCTTATTAGTATCTTGGCAGAACTTGGGAAAATAAATCGCCTTATTTGAATACCTAGGCCACAGCTTGTTATGAATATAGTGCAATGTAAAGTACCTAAAGAACCTAAAATAGAAACTGGAACATAATGAAACCTATGAAAAAGAAAGCTAATATTACTAAAACCAATTGCAGTTATAAGTATGATACTTAAGGAATGATTGTTTCATTTTTTTCCCCACAGAAACCCTTTGGGATTCTAAAAGCAAAGTGGCTGTGGTCGAAGACATTTAGGTAACTTCATAATAATTATGATCCTCAATCTTCATAAATTCCATTAGCATATTGACATTTGTTATGTTATATTTTAGTAGATGTCTATTGAAGTTGATTAATAAAATATTTCCTAACAATTTTTAAAGGTTATTCCGGAGCAATATATGCATAGCAAAAAGTTTATAATTTTAAATGTTATTAAGTGTGCAATGTAGCAACATTATTACATTTACCATAGCATGCTACTACACAGTTCATTTCCAGAAGTTTGCCATCACATCAAAGAGAAACTTCATACCACTTCAGCTATAACTCTCATTCTCACCTGCTCTCAGACCCTGGTACCATTAGTAAAGTTTTGTCTCTATGCATTACCTGTACTAGATATTTTATATTAGTGGGATCATATCATATTTGTCCTTTTGTTACTGGATGATTTCATTGAGCATAATGTATTCAAGGTTCATCCATGTTATAGCATGTATTAGAGCTCCATTTCATTCAATGGCTAAGTGAGATTCCACTGAATGTATACTACATATATATACCACATATATAGAGATCTAAGACATTATTTTCTCATTTAAAAATATTTGTCCTTTTGCTGTTGGGTTGTAAGAATTATTTTTATATTCTGAAACTCTTTTAAATTTAAAACTTCGGAAGATAATTGAGCAAAGCTACAAAATGATTAAAAAATTTTATGAAGAAAAAAAATTATGAAGTATAATATATTAAGATCCCTACACTAAGTATTATCAAAGAATTTTTTACCATCATATAAAAAAAATAGTTATAAGTAAATGAAATACTCCCTTTAGTTTTTGAAATCATACTCTTTTGCTTGACTTTTAGTTTCTGGTGAAACTTGAGAAAAGGGATAAAGGTTTTGCAACTTTTGTGTTGAAACTTCACATCAGATAATTTTTATTTGGAATCCATTTTGGATTTACAGAAGTTGCAAAGCCAGTACAGTAAATTCATGTATAACCTTCTGTGATAGTGAGTTTTGAGTCATATTGGCTGGACCAGTGTTCTCAGTAGTTGGATAATAAGCCCCCATGATCCATATAACACAGTTTAATCAATCACATCATGGGATATAAAAGACACCCTTGTGATATAGTGGCCACATGTTGGACTGCTATCCACAAGGTCAGCCATTCAAAACTGCCAGTGGTTTAAAGAGAAATATGGGGCTTTCTACACATATACAGAGTGGAAGTTTCGGAAAACCACAGGGGCAGTTCCGCCATGTCCTATAGGGTCGCTGTGAGTTGGAATCAACTAAATGACAGTGAGTCTGTTTTGGCTTTTGGATCATGGGTACTACTATAAATATAATCAACTGTGAGCAGCTAACAGCTGTAGTAAAGTGCAGGCATCTTGATAAGGTTGCTGTCTTGGTGCAATCGGAGGAAAGACTATAGGGGTGTGGCATGCTCCTTTTTAAAGCAGACTTAATGGGAAGCTTAAAAATAAATATTGAAAGTACTAAAAGGATAAACTAATCTCTCTTGAAAGAAGTACTGCCAGAGTGCTTCTTAGAGGCAAGGATGGCAAGACGTCTTACATACTTTGGACATGTCATGATAGACCAGTCCTTGTAGAAGTACATTATGCTTGGTAAAGTAGAAGGCCAGTGAAAAAGAGGAAGTCCCTAAACTATATGGATTGATATACTGGATGCAACTGTGGATTCCAGCATAGAAGCAATTTTGAGGATGGCACAGGACTGGACAGTGTTTCCTTCTGTTGTGCACAGGGTCACTATGGGTTGGACCTGACACAAAGGCACCTAAACATAAGAACAACATGGAAAAGCTTTTACCTTCTGCTGGATCTGGATCCAGAATCTGGTTCCTTGACTTCTGCCAGAATGCCTGTTAGTCCCAGGAGTCATCAGGAAACTGCTGACCTTGGATTCATTTGACTGTGCATTAACCAGCCTATGGTCCTCCTGCTTCATTTTCCTACTTCGTGGTTCAACAGTCACCCCCCACACATAAACACACACAGAGCTACCCAAGTCAAGAGACACCTCCAATTTACCATCTGAGCCACAGACATGAAGTAGGCTTGAATTTACCAACTTCTACAATTGTGTGAGCCATTTCTTGACATAAATCTCTCTCTCTTTCTCTCATGTGTGTGTGTGTGTGTGTGTGTGTACACAAGTGTCTTTGTATATATTAAATCACATGTTTATATATGTCATTAATTCATATATATGTATATACATACACACACAGGCACCAATACTGTTACTCTAGAGAACCAGTATAACACATCTTCATATAATGTTCTTTATTAAGACCCTTTCCATATTTTACTCTTGGGAAATGAATCAGTAAGTCTAGCCTATATGACAAGGGAAGCTACACTCCTGGTAGAGAAATATCAATGAATTTGATGATGGTCTATTTTTAAATCTACCTTAGTTACTAATAAAAACTCATTGGAAGATCATTTCAAGCTGTGAAAATATCCATAAAGTTTCAAGTACCAGGGTTCTTGCCTATAACTATTACTCTAGTGTTGTAATTGTGATTTTTTTATTTTCTTCATTTGTCCTACAATTATCTTCTGACTTCTCCTCCCATATTTGTTGATTTTACTATTTTTTTACATAGTATTGACTCATAAATATGTATATAATTATTTTATTTATAGTTCAATACTAATTATTTTGATTGCTCAATTTTTTAGAATTTTGGGCATTCGAAGCCTTTTTAAAGAAAAAATTTATAGTTTTATTGGCATATACTTCACATATACAATTTAATCATTCAATAATATTAAGAGTTGTGCATTCATTACCGCAATAAATTTCAGAACCTTTTCTTCTCGTCCTCATTGTTGTTCGATCCGTTTTCCCCCAGCTCCTCTTGCCATGCCTCTAACGTAATTATAATCCAGTCACTGTGTCTATCGATTTACCTATCCTGGATGTCATAGAAAATATCGATTGCGTGAATTTCTTAGGCAATCATTGTTTGCATAGAAAACCATGGATTTTCACATAAAGTCATTTAAAACGCAAATAAGAAGCAAGGAAACAAACAAAAAAACAAACAATGACTGGACAAAACAGATAAAAACCTCAATTGAAAAGAAAGTGAATAATTAAGAACAGAAGTAAGTTTTAAATGGGTCAAAAGGAGATGAAGTGAAAAGGTGTTATATTTTAAGCTAGCTACATCTCCCTGATCTTTTCCTTGATGTCTGACAGCAAGGCTATTTGCAACCTCTTATGGGTTAAGCCTCCTGTGGGAGTTCTTTCAAGTTGATTCTTTTGTACTTTTGAAATGACCTCATGGTTTTCTTTTATTTTTTATTTATTTTTATTTTTTTTTATAAAAAGACTAGTTTAATGCAACAAAAAGTATATTCTAATTCAATCATTCAGTCCCTGGTCAAAAGGTCCTAGGAACTTCTTTATAGTTGCCTACTGTAAAGAGGGTTATGAAGGATGAGCAAGATTTTGAACCCTGAGATAAAATCTGTGATTTACTAGTTGTTGTTGTTGTTGTTTTAAGGGTGAGAATGCACATATTCCTTCAGTACTCCTTCAGTGTGTCTCAAAACAACTTCCTAGGTGAAAAAAAATTACATTTAAAACCTGGCTAGCTAGACAAAATTCAATAAAACTTTTTGCGCCATTTCATTCATTTTATTTGTGGTTTGTCCTCGTTTTGCAATAAATAGCTTAAGTTCTGCCAGGAAAAATAATAACAAAATAAAAACTCTCAATTGTCTGGTTTCTGCTAAACTCGGAGGTTTTATCAGCATTATGGATTTCCTGTAGCATTCTTCGCATATGCTGTTTCACTGCATCTTTATTTCATTTGCCAGAGCAGAAAGTGGAATATAGATCTGCCTGTAGCTCCAGGGATGGATGGACAAGTGAAAATAATCTGTCATCGTGTCTTTTTGTGAATGAAGCATTGATATAAAACAGTCAAATCTTTCCCTGAAAAGAAATGTGCAAATTAAGTAAGACTACAAAATGCATTTCTCAAGATACATGCCTTTTCAGAAAAGAAATAAGATATGAAAATAATAGGAATTTCATTTTTTTCAGCTGAGTGCAGACTATTGCAATTAGTAATCTCCCCAAGGTCTTCTTGACATCCACCTTGTCTTCATAGTTTTTATTTTTCTAGGGAAGTCTTATAAACAAGCATGCTTGTGAAACAAAACTCATAGATATTAAGGCATATGTCACCCGCCTGAGTTATTGATAGGATCAAGTCTTTGTCTTTCAGAAGGGCATATCCAGCCCCTTCACCCTGGACTCTCTCTTTACAGCCCTTTCTCTGTTTTTAGTTCCCCCAATTTATCTAGCTTTTT
>NW_022103942.1:15184690-15190385 GCF_000313985.2 Echinops telfairi
CCTCCCTTCCCCTCTACCTCTTACACTCCCATGTCCCTCCGGGGCCATTGGTCCCTTTATTTTCTTCTCATATATATTTTTTTACCTACTGGTACAATAACCCACGCATCCAGTATTTTCATTGCCTTAGACAGTTCTATGAGGTTGCTTTAGGTTTTGTGGGCCATAAGATCTCTGTCACAGTTACTAAATTTTTCTCAAACAACATACCTATGTTAAAACACACAAAAATGTTTCCTCCCCGCTCCCACTACCATGACTCGAATTCGATCTTGCAAGACTGGCTAGACCAGAGGATGTACACTGGTACAGATAGGAACTGAAAATACAGGGACTCCAGGGCGGATGAGCCCTACAGGACCAGTGGTGTGAGTGGCAAAACAGGGAGGGTAGAGGGAGAATGGGTAGGAAAGAAGGAACCGATTACAAGGAACTATATGTGACCTCCTCCCTGGGGGACAGACAACAGAAAAGTGGGTGAAGGGAGACGTCGGACAGGGCAAGATATGACAAAATACCAATATATAAACTATCAAGGGCTCATGAGGGAGGGGGGAGCGGGGAGGGAGGGGGAAAATGAGGACCTAATGTCGGGGGTTTAAGTGGAGAGAAAATGTTTTGAGAATGATGAACAAATGTGCTTTACACAATTGATGTGTGTATGGATTGCGATAACAGTTGTATGAGCCCCTAATAAAATGTTAAAAACACACACACACACAAAAAGGGGTCTAGCACATACAATACCTATAGGAACCATAAGAACTAAGCCTTGAAGAGATGTATAGTGTGCAAAAAGCATAAGGTGTATGCATTATTTACATAAAATATATTACTCAATTCTGCCATTGGAGTACAAATGTATAGCATTGTTCCCACAAACTTGTATTGACAGGAGAAGGTTCAGAGTGAGCTTCCCACAAAGAAATGAACCCGGTCAAACAGATGCCATCAAACCCACGCCAACTCCTGGAGCCTCCAGTGTGTCAGAGCACAGGGATGTTGCAGAGGGGTTTCAGTGACTGGTTTCTCAAAGTGCATCACCCAGGCTTTCTTCCCTGTAGACTCTGAGCAGACACAAACTTCCAGAATTTCCATGAACACCTATCCATGTTAACCATTATAATGCTAGGGGACATCAAAACTAAGCAAGACTCACGTGCATGCATGTACACACATGCCAGAACCTATGTAACATGACAAACTTTAAAAGAAGGAAAACTCAAAACTATACAATGAGGTTGAATTTTTAACTATAACATGAGAAACCACCTTGTTGAATATGTAAAATTTGCAGGACCCCAAAAATAGTTATTCTGTTAATTTTCAAAAAAATTGTATTGACAAACAAAGGTGAAAGGCTGAATTTGGACTATGTGTCATAGTTTACCTACTCTGCTTTAGATATTAGAAAAAACAATAATGTGAAGGACACTGTGAATGAGTTTTGGGCTTTCACTCTAATCAGAAGTCTTCTGTAAGCTGAATGTTCACAATTTAAGTTCTAATACTTTTCCTCCATAGGATTTGGATTTTATTATTTACAACTCTTAGATCATACAAACTACTGTGCTTCTTCCATGTAGATTTAGTTAATGCATCACTTAGATGGCTGCTGGCTGTAAGAAAAACTTTAAATTAAGAGCCCAGACACTATTCTTTCTGAGAGGCAAGAGCCATCTGTTTTCTTCATCACATTTTGCTATAGCACCCAAATCTTCAGTGATGGTTTAATGGGGTAGTATTAAGCTAGGCCATGTCATAATGAGGAGCTGATACTAAGGGTTCAAGTAAAAAGCAAATGTTTTGAGAATGATAACAGCAATAAATGTACAAATGTGCTTGACACAATGGATTGTGATAAGAGTTATACAAGCCCCCAATAAAATGTTTTTTTTTTTAAAGAAGTATAAGCAACATCACAATAAATGAAGAAAAGATCGACATTATCAAGGATCTCATTTTACTTGGGTCCACAATCAACAACCATGGAAGTAGCAAGCTAGAAATCAAGCAATTTTGATTTGGGAAATGTTGTGTTGGGAAAATCTGCTGCAAAAGAACTCCTCAATGTATTATAAAGCAAAGTTGTCACTGAATCTGAGGATTAAGTACACCTGATTTAAGCCACGCTATTTTCAGTTGCCTTATATGCATATGAAATCTAAACAATAAATGGGGAAGACCAAGGAAAAATAAGAACTAATTGTTCTTATATTAGGGCTAATATAAGTGCTAACTCACACGCATTCACATACATATGTTTTAAATACGTCATTGGATTATGTTAAATATATCGTTTGTTGAAGGATATTATAAATTATACCCATAGGCATATTGATAATTATCAGATATTTAGCCAATGGTATAGAATTTAAAACAATCTTATGAAAAATTAAGTATACATATATAAGACAATTTTTGGACAAAAATGCATGGATTGTTGATTTGTACAGAGCAATAATTTAGGTGATTGCATACTATTTACACTAAAAATGAGTTTTGGAGATAGGGCAATATTTTCAATAATGTCATTCACATAGAAGTGAGCTATCCACTTCAGTAAAAATAAAGAGAGTATAAAATAGCACATATATGGTAGTCTTGAGTTGCCACCTATTAAGAACCCTCAAGGCAAGAATATTGAACCAAAGTCTAAAAACTTTGACATCCACATTCTTGAGATAGTAGTTGTCTATTTCTTCTCAGCCTGGAGCATTTCAGCCTTAGGCTAGGATTAGTTCAGTTCCTTTAAACTGATTCTGAAGTGTTTAAGGTAAAGTCCAGTTTGCTTACTGAAATTCCAAATTGGATCTTTCTGGTGTGATATATGAAGGATGTTGTGCACCTCAAAGGGACAGAGTCTAAAATCTTGATTGTGTATAGTACATAGCCTGGGTCAACAAATAGGTCCAAAATGTCCAGTTAGGGACATTGATGATCCTTAGAGCTCTGACGTTTACATTTAAGTCTTTAGCACATATGGAGTTTATTTTGTGCAGGGGGTGGGTATGGATTGTGTTTTATTCATCTACATATGGAGATCCAAATTTTACAATATCATTTGTTAGAGAGGCTTTCCTGTCCCATTTGATAGTTTGGAACCTTTGCTGAATACCAGTTGCAGTTAGGTGGATACATTTCCTTGTGCATTTTATATCCTGCCCCATTGGTTTAAGTATCTATCATTGTATCAGTACTTGGCTGTTTTGACTACTGTCACTATGTAATAGGTTTTGAGGTCCTGTAGTGAGAGGCCTTCTTCCAAATGTGTCCTTCTTAGGAGTTCTCTGCTTATGCGAGGTTCTTCCTTCTCCATACGGAGTTGATAACTCATTTTTCCATTTCTTCAAAGAATCAAATTTGGTTTGGGATTTGGATTGCATTCTGTCAATAGATTGTTTAAGGCAGTCTTGAAATTTTCACAGTATAAGGTTGCCTATTCATGAACACACTGCAACCTGACTGTCAGTTTGTCAGACTGCTGTGGTTTGCATATTGCTGTGATATGTCACTGGTATTTCAAATACCAGCAGGGTCACTCCAAATGAACAGGTTTCACCAGAGCTTCAAGACAAAGAACAGACTATGAAGAAGAAATAAGATGACTACTTCTGAGGAATTAGTCATTGATAACTGTATGGACAGAATTAAACCATTTTCGATACTGAAAGCCTCTCAAAAAGAAGCAGATTATCTTTGGAGATAGGGCCAGAAGACAAGTCCCTCTAATCAAAAGTCACTCAAATTGTAACTGAGGAAGAGCTACTTTCTCAAGATAGAGTCGACCATGATGACTTGGATGGAGTAAAGGATGTGGGAGTAAAGCCTTTGGAACCTTCATTTGCTGAGGCATGACTGAAAAATGAGAAGAAAGGCTGAAAACATCAAGTAATAATCAGAATTTGGAGTGTACAAAATATGAGTCAAGGAAAATTGGAAGTTGTCAAAAATGAAATGGAATGCACTGAAATCTATGGTCTAGGTTTTCATGAGCTGAAATGGTCTGGTATTGATCATTTTAAATCAGAAAAAAATTATGTTTTATTATGATGGAGGTGAAACAATCAAGAGAGCTGACTTTGCATTCATTGTCACAAAGGACATTTCAAATCTATTTTGAAGTGCATTTCTCTCTGTGATAGGATTATCTGCCTGCAAGGAGTGCAATTAACACAGTTATTACTTAAATTTTCAAACCAACGGCTAAAGCTACTAATGCGGATATTGAAGAAATCTATGAACTTCTTCAGTGTGCAATTGATCAAACATGCATTCATAATTATTTGCAATTGGAATGCAAAAGTTGGAAACAAAGATCAAGAAATAGTAGCTGGAAAGTATGGGCGTGGGGATAGAAGTGAAGTTGGAGATTGGATGATAGAATTTTGCAAGACCAACGACTTGTTCATAACAAATACCTTTTTTTCAACACACAAAAGCTTACTATACACGTGGACTGCTCCAGGTAGACATTAAATTGACTACATCTGTGGAAGAAATGATCGAGAAGCTCCATATCAGCAGCTAAAACCAAGCAAGATACTATGAAACAGAAATATGGAAATTGAGGCTGAAGCTGAAGAAAATCTAAACAAGTCCAGGTGAGCTAAAATAAGACTTTAAGTTTATCCCACCTGAATTTTGAGACTATTTCAAGAACAGATTTTCTGCATTGAACACTAATGACAAAAGACTTGATGAGCTATTAGATGACATCAAGGTTATGTGTATAAAAAGCAAAAGGTCATTAAAAAGACAGGAATAACAAATTTTTGTGGATGTTAGAAGACTCCAAAAATTGTTCCTAATTATAAAGTAGGTAAGACCCCTGGAAGAAAATATGAAGTCCAAGAGCTGAAAGGAATTTTAAAAGAGCAGCTTGAGAATAAAATGTCAAATATAATGAATTGAGCAAAGAACTGGAGGTAGAAAGCCAAAAGGAAGAACACACTCAGCATATCATGAACTGAAATCACTCAAGAAAAACAGTCAAGCCTCAATCTGCAATATTGAATGATTCAATGGGCAAAATACAGAACAATGCATGAATCATCAGAAGAAAATGGAAAGAAGATAGAGTCACTGTACCAAAAAGAAGTAGTAAACCAACATTCCACCATTTTGAGAGGTACCATATGAGCAAGAAACAATGGTAGGGAAGGAAGAAAATCCAGCTGCACAGAAAGCATTAGACAAAAACAACGTTCGAAGAATTGATAGAATGCCAATTAAAATGTTTTAACAAGCTGATCAAGCACTGAAAGCACTTACTCATTTAGGTCAAGAAATTTGGAAGACAGCTACTTGGCCAACTGACTGGAAGAGATTCATATTTGTACCCATTCCAAAGAAAGGTGACCCAACAGAATTTAAGAATAATATCATTAATATCATATTATCATTCAACAACGATTGCAGAACTACATTGACAAGTAGCTGCCAGAAGTTCAGTCAGGCTTCAGAATAATTAAATTAGGCTTTTCTAATTTGTGAAATGTGCATTTGGAGAACTTCTCTCTTCTCAAAATTATTTCTCTCTTTCTCTCTGCTTTCCCAATATTCTTTTGTTTTATTAATTGAAAGGGTATGACAAAGGATGACTTATTTTTTTTAAACATTTTATTAGGGGCTCATACAACTGTTATCGCAATCCATACACACATCAATTGTGTAAAGCGCATTTGTACATCAT
>NW_022103942.1:15191432-15262097 GCF_000313985.2 Echinops telfairi
TAGGCTCATAGATCTATTTCCCCATCCTCATATAAATATATTTGCATATGTACATGTCTTTATCTAGACCTCTATAAATGCCCTTTTCCTCCCAGCTCTTTCCTCTATTTCCCTTGATTCTTCTCCTGTCCCACTATCATGCTCAGTCCCCACCAGGATTTAAGGATGACTTATTGTATGGAGAAAAGAATGTGGGTTATCTGGAAAAAGTCAAATACATTTTCTTATCTTCATGCCAGAGTCTTAAATGAATATTTTAGCAAGATATGCAGTATTGGTCACCTTATAACTTTAGAAATATTGTTTTCATAATATAGGTGGTAGTAATAGGTTTATTTATGTGTCCATAGACTAGTATTCTATTATTGACACATAAATAGTTAAGAAGAAGAAAGTCTGGTCTGTAATTCTAGTATAATGATTGAACCTTTTTCTAGTGAAAAGAAAAATTTTCAAGTTTGTTAATCTGCTCAATTATTAAACGGAAATTTAGTTTTTGTCAAGCACTCTCACACTTATAGATTTTAAATGTATGACTATGCATTCTTTCAAAAATGTTTCAGAAATCATTTTCAAGTACAGAGGTAAACTCGTTAATTATACATGGTTTCTTCCGAAACAAATAGAATGATGATTCTGCTTTCAAATGGACACCGCTGGCATAACACCAGATGACTTTATAATAAAGATGTGCTTAGAAAATGATAGATTTCACCATATAGAGAGGGCTTAAATTAGAAATTGTATGTTGGAAAGGTGTATAAGGGTCATGAGGTCCAATCCATCATTGAATGCATCATAGTATCTCTGAGAGAGAAAGGGGAAGTGCATATTTATTGTACCCTACATGGAGCTCAATATCCCTTTTAAAATGTGTCAACCAAAGTCACTAGCTCTTCCTCTAGTCTTTGCATCATACCCAGATTTAATAATAGTTTGTTGCATGTCTTTATTCAAGTTCATGCTACACATATTCTATAGGATTGAGAAACCAATTATAGAAATATCTCTCTATCTGTAACAGAATCATTCATCTTGATATAAAAATATTAAATTAGAAATGGCTCCATGTCAAACAGCATTGTGTCATCCCTGGGTACTAAGACAGGCTTTAAAGTAACCCTCTTAGGGTTCAGGGTTTTGTTGAATGTGAGAATACAAACTTACCAGCTTACTAGCTATATGATCATGTGCAAGTAATTGATGCTTTCTGTAACTCTTCATTAGTAGATTTGAGACACCAGTAATTGAGAATTTAATGAAGTGATGGAATAAATGCCTAGACAATTGTCTGAATGAATAGTTGGGATGCCCTTAGGTATTAGTTGTTGTTATTGATCATGAACCCATGCTTAGCATTCTGGATCAGAAAAAGTGCATAATAGGGATTGTAATATGCCTTCTAAAAGTCTTGATGAACTGTGTGTATCATATAGCTTTTAAGTCCATACATTCAAATTTGATGCTTCTTTCTTCTGTCTGCACTATCTGCTTTCGAATCCCTCCAGAATAGTTTTTATTTCAGTTATTGTATTTTTAAGCTGCAGCATTTCATTTTGGTTCCTTTTTATCATTTCTCTCTGTGTGTCTGTCTCTTTCTTTGAATTTTACTCATAAGCGAAAATATTCTTTGGTTCTCACCATGTGTTTGTCAGTTTGGCAAACTGTTGTGGCTTACACACATTTTGCTGTGATGCCAGAAGCTCTGTCACGGGTATTTTAAATACCAGCATGGTCATCCAAGGTGAACAGGTTTTAGTGGGGCTCACAGAGCAAGCACACATTACAAATAAGGAATAGGCTGTCCACTTCTGATGAATTAGCCACTGAAAACCTTATACAGCATCGAACCATTGTCAGGTGGAGTACTGGGATATACTTAATTCTGTTGTGTGAAGGGTCCCTTTGAGTTAGAACTGACTCAACAGCACCCAAAAGCAACTGGTTAGTTCAAATAAAATATTAGGAGATAGTTTCAGTTTAATGTAGAAAGATGATCTCAGATCAATTGTCCTGAGGGGGCCATACATCCTAAATGGCTCCAGAAAGTCTGGATTCTATTGATAATATTATAAATTATTTCCCACAGTTTCTCCCTTTGAGTTCATATTCTTATAATAGAATATTTCTATTTTATTAATTTATTTTTTGTGATGGTAGATAAAATACACTTCAAAACATGCACAAATTCTACAGTTCATAGATATACATTTGAGTGGCATTGATTATAATACTTGTAATATTTGAGTTGTGCAATAATTCTTAACTTTTGTTCTGAGTTGGACCACTCTCATTAACATAAACTCACTGCACCCTAATTCAAATTGCTGTTGCCAATTTGATCCCATGTGAATAGTTCTTAAAGAACATACTACTCAAGGCAGACATCTTTCCCTAGTTGAACTAATGTTTGGTTTTAAGAAAGCAAGGATATCTTTAATTTAAAATTCAAGGTTTAAAAACTATCTCAGGATAATTGTTGCAGGGGTTCATCCAGCCTCCATGGATCCAAAAAGTCTGGATTTCCTGAGAATTTGAAATTCTCTTCCGTATTTTCCCTATTTTGAACAGGATCCTTCTATAGAACAATATATCAAAATATTTGATACTGGAAGCGAATTCTAATCTCATGGAATAAGAGGCATTTGTTCATAGAGGAAATTAGCCACACATTCCATTTTCTCCTCTTATTACTGATTATCTTTCTTCCTCTGTTACTGCAGGGGAATACAGATGAGCTGTTGTGCCTTAGATGACTGCTGGCAAACTTTTAAGACCCTGGGCACTAGTCAATGAACAGGGAAGTGGGACAGAAACACTAAACATATTATTTGGTCATTTAATAGGACTGCCTCGTGAAACTATGATCCTTAACCTCTAAACTAAATAATTAAATCCTTGGTTTAGTTATACATAAGTAGCCTTGGCAGCTACGGGGATTTAAAAAAATATTTGCTGTTGTTTGTGTCATTGATGGAAACATCTACAGAATTGTTGATCAAAACTCTCAGTTATGGTATCTGAAAAACATCCAGTTCTAGTTTCAAGGAAAAGGAAGTTGCTTTTCATGAACACAACCAAACACACATTCCGTTTTTTCCTCCAGTTCCTCACCTTCCTTCTTCCTTTGTTGCTCTACGTGAATGAAGATCAATTGAATGATCACTTGAAAAGGTACAATATCCCGGAACTACGCAGCACACTAGGAGGCTGAACAGAAGCAGTGTAAAACAATATTAGGCCAATTGGCTAGAATATCTCAGAAGAACTTGATCTGAAATCATCAAACTGAGAAAACAAATCTTATGAAGAGTTTGTTTGCACAAAGTAGCATCAATAGCTGCTCTTTATATATAAATATATGTTTATATACATAATAACTTTTCAAACTAAACATTTTCAGGTGTAAATCAATTCATTGTGCAACAATTACCCTTTATTAATGCTGAATTTTCCATCACCATGAATGTAAATTAATTGCTTCCCAAACAATGACTCTTATCTCCTTCCCCCAGAAACTAGTATATATTCATCTAATAAACCTTTCTCTTTATACATTTATTCTTTCTTGTAATTTTAAGTACGTAAAATAATTGTTGTTTTCTGATTGATTTGTTTCATTCAGCATAATATCCACAGGGCCCATCTATGTTGTAGCATGTATCAGGACTTCATTCCATTTCTGATTGAGTAGTACTAATATTCTTGTTTTTCTTATTGCTGTTTTCCTAATTTGCTTAAGTTCTGTGTCAATCACATTCTTTAGTGTTTTAGTGTATTCAATACCGATGCTTTAAAGACTTTGTTTAGTAATTATCCTGTCTGAGTCTCATGGGGATGGTTTTGTTACTTTGTCTTGTTCATTTCAATAAATCATTCTTTCAGTTTCTTTATATACTTTGTCATTTTTGTTGCTTTAAAAATTGATACATTTGAAGATTATAACATAGTTACTCTGGAAATCAGACTGTTTTCTTTTTACAAGGCTTGCTGTTTGTCTGTTTTTCTTAAAGTTGCCCAGGGATTGTTTGTTTAGGGGATTCCCCTATATCTTTAAAATCTGCGTTTAGAACTTGTATACACAAAGATATCTCTGTCCCTTAGCTGGTGTTCAGCTAGTGTTTTCACAGAGATTTCCATAAATTCCATTGGCAAAAGTCCAAGTAAATAAATAAAAGTAAAAGAACCCCAAAGGACTAAAGAAAGGGTGGTTCTCCATTTCTGAAGACTGGTGTTGTGCCAGGACCAGCCGTAATGCTTAGCTAGGTTTACCTTCACCTTAGGGATCAGCCTGAAGTGAACATATAGACACATCTCAGGTAGATTCTGAGCATGTGTCTCTCCCTGGGTGTACACATAGATCTATCACTTCCTTTGTATATGTGGTGCTTTAGAAATTTTCAGTCTCCCAAAGTAACTTTTTCTCTGGCTTCTGGCTCCAACCTTGAGCTGCCTGTCATGTGCCTTGGAGAGGGAATGGGCACTTGAGAGTAGAAAATGAAAAGTTTCCTACCATTTAGAAATTGACTCTTTTCTTATTCATCATTGGTTTAGTTTCTTACTGGTGCCCAGACGTCTTACTATGTTGGTCCTGGAAGTTTCTGATTTTTTTCGTGTGTTGCCAAGAAGACAGAGACATGATAATGGACATGCTCATGCTGGCATTTTTTTTCCTTATGCTGCTTTTACACAATTTTAATTTTGTGTCTCTTGGGATTTCAAGCCAGGGTTTTCCCTTATGAATATTATTTATATAAAGTGTAGTGAAATGCTAAATTTACTGGATTAAAAAACAATGAGAGTCAAGATTATATCTTCATAATCTCTTATCCTAAAACCCAAACAAAAGTCTTATATATAGTGCATAATCAATAAATGTTACTTAAAATGAATTTAATTATATGAGGATAAGCATAGCTTTAGTTTGTACATTATATTTATTTCTATCAAATAGGAAGACATTTTTTCCTACCCAATTCAGGAAGTTTCTGTTACATAGTAGAAATTATGCATGGGCCATTAGTTTTCACTATGTAATAAACCCAAATTCAGGCTGATCCTCTACCCCATTGCTATCTGGAGTTTGGGGTTTTCCTAGAGTTCTCTTTGGTAGACTAATGCAACCCCACAGCTCACATCATTCCCAGGGCTAAAATGGAAAGTGAGACATTAGAAATATCAGATTAGGGAAAATAATACTTCCATTTCTTGATTGTACTAAAGAGAGAGAATCCTGAAGAGCTGAAAGTGTAATGTGAAATTTCAACTATTTTTAGTTGTTTTTTTTTAAATCAGGGAATCAATGTGTTGCATGTTCACATATAACTTGCTTTGATAAAAGTATTTTATCTTTTATTGAATAATATAACTTGCTCTGCTGAAAAATATTTTTATCGTGTATTGAATAATCTTGCTCCAGTGACAATTTTATTTTATTCGGTACTTCATGTCAATAATTTCTAAAAGTAAAATAGCTATTTATTTCAGCCTCTTTTCAAGTATTCCAAGACCTTCTGTTTATATACTATTATAGTTACCACAACTTATATAACAGGTATAATTGTACATCAAAGTATATATAATATTACCTGATTACATAAAAATCTAAGAAAATGTTTTAACAATTCCTTTTAACATTACTATTAAACAATTCAGCAAAGCTATGAGACACAAACTCATAGTAAAATATAACCCAAGAAGAGGAATAGTGTAATTGTGTATCTTGTCATAATGTTAGCAACAAACTTTTAGAATATTATATTTATTAAGGTATATATGAGCAGTAGATTTATGTAACAAGACAAGGCATACCAGGCTTGCCACTGGTGGTAGTTATATAATCTGTTGTCAATGTGAAAGGATTATGAGGGAAGAGGTGGAGTCTAGACTATCAATCATTGTGTAGCCAAAGAGGCCTCTGTGTAGGCATGGCCTTCCCGAGAATTCTGGGAATTGTTGTATTTTCCTCTTTGGAAGCGGGAAACACTCTCTCTTGGCTCACTCCCTTGGAGATTCTTTACTGACAAGGCTGACTCCCTGTGAGATATCCCTGAGAGAAGCCACATGGACCTACCCTGATGAAGCCCTGGGTGCTACCATGAGGAGACCCCTGCCATCGCTGAGATGCTTACAACACCACTGGATTCACAAGACTTCCTACCCACTGGCCTGTGATCTTTCTGCATTTGGCCTCATTGCATGTGTTTCGTGAGTCAGAAGAGGACTTTATAGATTGGTATCTGGCATATGGACTAACATCAGACTTGTGGACTTGATCTGGACTGGGCTGGGATGTTTTTTCAATATTCAATTACTCCTATATATGAACCTCTTTCTTATACACATATGAGTGTCTCTATGAATTTGTTTCTCTAGTCTACCCAGACTAACACACCACTTGACTTACATAAGTTGAATCATGGCTTCAATATGAAGTATTTAAACATACACACACAGAGAAAAACAAAAACATTAAAAATCTGCATTTTACATGCTAAATTTCTCAGCAAGTATACCGTTAAACATAGAAATGAAATTTAACATAGCAAAATTAAGTAGTTACAAAAGTTAAACATTGCAGTCTAAACAAACTGCATGTAAAATAAAGTGATTATCACTGTTTACACAACTGGTATAAACATGCATTTTAGAAGCTTGAAAATATCAATTCTAAAAGTACCAGTGTCTATTTGAAATTCTTATTTTCCCTAGCTAACGTGTAGTCAAATTAATTCAAATGACATCACACATTCTAAAGTGTCCTGGTGGCATAGTGGTTACCTGTTGAGCTGCTAATTGCGAGGTCAGCAGTTTGAAACCACCAACCGCACCTCAAGAGAAACAGAAATCAGAGGCTTTCTACTCCTGTAAAGAGTTACAATCTCAGAAACCCACAAGTACTATTCTAACCTGCCCTATAGGGTGGCCATGAGTCAGAATTGACACAGTGACAGTGAGTTTGTTTTTTCACTTAATGTTAGAAAATGTTTAGTATTATTAAAATGGAGGTAAATTCCAGAGTTTTTGGGGTCTTTCTCATGCTCCAAAGGGCTTGTTTCTCGAGTTTCCTCAAAGTAGCACAGGTAGACTCCAAGGATGTCACCAAGCTCAGTAAAGAGCAAGGCTGCTTGGAGTTAGCCATGACTTCCACAGGAAGCATACCTGCTGCATCCACAAAAATAGGATGCCTGTGCATCAATGGCTTCCTATTCCATTAGCTAAAGAGATAACAACTCACCATTCTTCTCCTGAAAAGCTGCTTCCCCAGGTAAATAACTGCATACAAGGAAAGCAGATAAAATATATCTATCTACAAAGTAAGGACTTTAAAATTTCAATATATTCCCCACTTCAAAATGCTAATAACTAGAGTCAGTTGGATATATCTGAACACATATTAAATTGTGTCCAGGTTCAATCTCCTTTAACTTAAACTAGATATTTCTATTTTTAAAATGCTCACTTTATCCCTAAATACCTTAAATACTAATACGACTGTAGTGTACTACCACCCGGAGCTGGTGAGCACCGGAAGGAAAAAGATTTACAAGCAGCAGGCAACAATTATGGCCCTTTCACATACAGTGGCATCTGAGTGACTATTGAAATTTCAGGTACAATTTCTTAAAAAAGAAAAATCATGTAATTTAGGATATACGTTGTATTTCTCACAGTTGAAATTTCTGTAGACATTTTACTTTCTTTTTAAGGGAATCCTGATTTTTCTGAACATCATGGCCAGTCAGGACATGAACTAGCTGTCTTCTTTTTCTTATTGTATTTCTTATAATTTTTTTCTGTTGATTTTTCTCATCCTTCACTGCTTTTCTTCTTTTTTATTTGTATTTCCTCAATATAATCTGATTCTGATAAGGACTCAAATGATGAAGGCTTATTGTGAGGACACAACTTTCTTTTCTTGCATGTCCTTTTCTTTCTGCTGTTTTCTTTTCCTTCTTTTTCTTTTTAAAGCAATCCTTACTGTCTGAATCAGGTCCTAACAGAGAGATTTCCAAACATTTATGTGAAAGATTCTATTTTCTTTCTCTTTTATCCTCATCTTCACAATCTGAAGAATTGTTGACAGAATCAGAGCTTGATGAAGAGATAAATACCGCTCAGATTTCTCCTTTTCTTTGTCTTTTTTTTCTGTATCAGCTCAATTCCACTTAATAGATTTCCCTGTGTTTTTCTAGTTCTTTTCCAGTTCTCATTAATCTTCACTTCAAATTCAGCCAATGCCTTGGAGTTCTTCTTTATTTTTTCTAGGGGTTCCTTCCCTTCTTCCCATGTAGGCCTTGGTTGATGTAGATAATCTTGTATCATTGGTCCTGACAACTAGCCTGGACCCCTTCATCTGATCATTGTTACTGCACTCAGATAGGCCACTGATTTCCTCATTTTTCCATGGTACTGAAGGACTTGAGCAATGCAGCTTCAGAGAGTGATGGACACCAGACCCAAAAGCTCACCAAATCTGACCCTTTTTTTTTTAAGTGAGAGAATGGGATGAGTTTCTCCACTCAATGGGATGCCTTAGGTATTGCTATATTAGATGGAATTTTGTAGTGAATAATATGTGTTTCAACCCTTTAGAAGGGCACAGAGAAAAATGAATAGTCAGGGAATGATGAGAATATTGTAATGAAAAATAATAATGTTAAAAAATACCTCCTTCAAAGAGGAGCAGTCATGATGGCATTCAGGTAGAATCACGCTCCCGATGCTACTGTTGTTAAACTGGAAAATTAAGAGGTAAGGAGACCAACAATGGGAGGTTGGGTGCTAAAAATAGATTGAGTATACTAGGGTCTGATTCAGACCTCCCCCTGCAGTTTTCGCCTACAATGCAATTCGAGAACTTGCTGAAACACTTTAAGTTCACTGAATCTGCCTGTGGGCTCCACTAATCCTTTGCCAGGTCCAGCAGGACAGCATCCACCACCCCTTCTTGCACCCATGAACCCAGACCCACAGCATTCAGTAATTTCTCCAGGCTGCTGTATATAGATGGTCATAATCCAGGATGAGCAGGGAGCCACTGAGAACTAGCCACATGACCTCACACCAGAGTTCTGCTCTCTGCTATTCTTCTCCCTCCTTCAGTCTCAGAGTTTGCTTCACTCCTTCCATTGGCTATACCCTTTCCCACTCTCCCACTCTGTCCCTGCCAACATGAAGAACTATAGAAAACTGGACACTAATTTGCAGCAATTGAAGAGCCCCTGGGATATTTACCTGTGACAGAATGCAGATCCTCAGAGCACAACTTGTAGAGCTGTTCAGGAGAGAGCCGGAGTGACACAGGAGTGCAGATAGAGGAGGATTCTGATCCAGTCGGCCCCAAATCTACTCAGATAATCTGGTTTCACTTCCCTGGAGGACAGCAGGGTAAATCCCCCATACCAGGGCACCCTAGAAGCCCATTATAAAAAGAAGAAAGAATTTAAAGACTAGAAATTCCAGGTTGTGTTCCTTTGAGTAACTTTGAATGTAGGACACAAGAAACCTGGTCATTATCCTAGCATTAAAACATAATAAGGCTGGCAGAACGCTAATGCCCACAGCACAGGCTAAGATTTTATCTTAACAAAACAGGAAAAGCAAACAAGTTATGTTAGCCACAGCCCAAGCCAAACCTGGCTCTACCAGTTCTGGGCTACAGAGAGTCTTTAAAAGGCTTCAAATTGTGTTCAGACAGTCCAGAACAGACATATGCCCATATTGTAGCCCCGCCCCAACACAGCCCTGTGGCATACCTATATTCAATGGCCTCAGGGCACCCTCTGAGGCTCCAGTTCCTCGCATAAACAGCAGTCCACCCATCACCATAATAGGCCACAGGAATATCCTAAAACCATGAAGCCAGTATAACTTTGATACACCAACTAGGCAAAGAATCCACAATAATAGAGAACTACACACTGATATCTCCAATTAACATAGATGCAAAAATCCTTAACAAAAGTGGGCCAATAGAATACAAAGGAGAAAAACATATCACCCATCATGATCAGGTAAAATTCATTCCAGGGATACAGGGATGCTTCAACATGCAAAAGGCCATCAAAAGTATTGGCCAGATTGATAAGAAGGAAAAGAACCACCTGATAATATTAACAGATGCAGAAAAAGCATTTGACAACACCCAACACCCATTCCTAATGAAAACTCTCAAGAAGATAGGAATGGAAGGAAAATTACTCAAATTAATACAAGGTATTTATGAAAGGCAAACCCCCCAAACTCCACAAAAGGTGTACTGGCAGAAATAGGGGAATGTACAATTGTGGCAGGATACAAAATCAATAAACAGAAGTCTATTGGCTTGCTATATACATCAGACAAGACCACAGAATGGGAGATCAAGAAGGCAGTACCCTTCACAATAGCCAAAAACGAATGGAAATATATAGCGATATATTTCATCAAAACCAGAAAATTCTTATACAAGGAAAACTACAGAACCCTACTACAAGAAACTAAAAGTGACCTCCACAGATGGAAGAATATCCCATGCTCGTGGATTGGCAGACTCAATATAGTAAAGATCTCAAGCTTACTCAAGGCAGTATATAGATTTAAAGCTATCCTGATTCAAATACCAACAACCTTCTCCAAAGAATTGGAAAAACTGACCACCAATTTCAGATGGACAGGGAAAAAGCCCAGAATTAGCAGATAACTCCACAAGAAGAAAGAAAAAGTCAGAGGGCTCACTCTACCTGAATTTAACACCTACAGTACAGCCACAGTGGTATAGCATGGTACTAGAATAATGACAGATACTCAGACCAATGGAAAAGAACAGAAAACCCAGATAAAACCATCAGCACATAGACACCTGATCTTCAACAAAGGCCCCAAAAGCATCAAGTGGGAGGTCGATGCCCTCTTCGATAAGTGGTGCTAGAAACAATGGATATCCACTTGCAGAAAAATGAAACAAGATCCTTATCTCACCCCATACACAAGAACAAACTCATGGTGGATCACAGACCTAGAAGTAAAACCACAAACTATCCGGGCCATCAA
This sequence comes from Echinops telfairi, assembly GCF_000313985.2. NCBI lineage: Eukaryota > Metazoa > Chordata > Mammalia > Afrosoricida > Tenrecidae > Echinops > Echinops telfairi. The sequence continues at coordinate 15,202,467 of NW_022103942.1, forward strand.
CAAAGGCATCAGGACAAACCTAAGAACCTTGACTCAGAGAACATATGGGTAACTAAAATAGGGAAGAGTACACACACAGGTGAACCTGAAATTGACAAGTGAGATATACTAAGGATAAAACACCTGTATGTGTCAAAAGACTTGAACAAGAGAGTAACAAGAGAACTCACAGGCTGGGAGAGGATTTTTAGCTATGATAACAGACAAAGGGCTTATTACAAAAAGATGCAATACCCTCCTAGCCTGCAAAAAAGAAGAAAACAGTTAGCCCCCTGTGGAAGTGGGCAAAAGTGAACAGAAGCTCCACTAGGGAGGAGAACCGAATGGCCAATAAACAGGTGAGAAAATACTCCAGATCTTTAGCCATCAGAGAAATGAAAATTAAAACATCTATGAGATGCCACCTAACACCTTTGAGGATAGCCCAAATCAGAAAATCAAAATGCAACAATGGTTGGAGGGGATGGGGCAAGATAGGAACTCTCCTCCAATGCTGGTGGTCCTGTAGATACGTACAGCCTCTGTGCAAAGCAATCTGGTGATATCTAGAGCAAATGGAAATGGAGATGCCTTAGGACTTAGCATATACCCTTAACAGGTAAGAAATAGACCACAACCAGTCGTCTGCACTCCAATGTTTATTGTGGTGCAATTCACAATCACAAAGAATTGAAAGCAACCTAAATTTCCATCAATAGACAAGTGGGTTAGAAAATTGTGGCACATGCACACAAAGGAGTCGTATGAATGACTAAGAAACATTGATGATGGCATGAAGCACATAGTCTCATGGGAACAGTTGGAGAAAATTATGCTAAGGGAAGTTAACCAATGACAAAAGGACAGGTACAACATGTGTCCACTGAGGTAAGTATAATCAGCATAGTAGGTATAGAAGAAAAGCCACGACTCTCACACTAAGGGTAGACTTACAGTAAATGGAATGGGGGACAGGCAAAACCCAAGGATGTACATGTCATTCCAATACAAAGAAGGGCAAAGGGGGTGGGGCAGGTGGAGACAGAAAAGGGGGCAAGGTAGAGGGAGACCATGCACTAGGACAGCAGGGCACTAATCCACCTGGGGGGAGGATATTATTTATGTCTCCACAGAAATGAGAGTGTACATGCAGACCCACCAAGAAGCCCATACCTTGAGGGCAACGTAACCATATGTAGCAATTCATGAACAGAGTGGCTACAGGGCCGGCCCTATTTAGAGCCAAAGTGATCTCTCCCTAGAAGTATGTGCTACAGAGGACAACACAAAACCTACAGGTTAGGGGAAGGGGCTGGCCTGCCAAACCCACACAGAAGCCAGTCAAGAAGGAAAATTATTGAGAGTGAAGCTGTAGGCCCCATATCAGCACACCAAGCACTAAGGACTGTGTCCCTGCATGGAGCTACTAAGGCACAGAGAGGACTGTAGGACTGACAATAAGCTGCCATCTAACAGAGACCAACAAGCCCATATGGAAAAAGCACACTAGCCTGTGGGATCATGAGGTGTGGACAGAATCAGATAACAGGCATCAGAATACCCAAAACAAAATAACAACAACAAAAACATACTCTTGAAAATGAGGAGGGTCAGGGTACAAACCCCAAACCCATCTGTATGCAATAGGCCGTCCCCTCAAAACAGGGTGGGAAAGGATATATGAGTCAACCAGGGTGAAGTATAGCAACTATTCCTCTGGTTCCTTGAGGCTTCCTCACCCCCACTATCATGACCACAGTCCTGCCTTTAACTGTGGGCTGGGCCAGAGCATTCACACAAGTACAGATAGGAACTCATAACACATGGAATCCAGGTCAGAGAAACCCCCCAGGAACAGATATGGGAGTAGCGATACCAGAAGGGTAGGGGAAGGTGCAGAGAGAAGTAGGGAAGAAATTAAAGGGGAAGATATGAAAATAATAATAATTTTAATTTATCATGGGTTCTCCAGAGTGGGAGGAGGGAAGGGAGGATAAGAAGAGGAGCTGATACCAAGGGCTCAAATGGAAAGTAAATGTTTAGAAAATAATGATGGAAACTTATGAAAAAATATGCCTGATACAATTAATGTATGGATTTTTTGTAAGTACTGTAAGAGCACCCAATAAAATGATATTAAAGTAAAATAAAACATAAATAGAAAGATTAAAAAATAGATACAATAAAATATATTTACCTTCCGAAAGATATTAGCTTTCCTCATAATTTCAAAATCCTTTATAGAATCATAATTTCTGTAGAAATATGTACATATTTTCTTTATTGACTCAGCTATTTAAAATTTGTAGAAAGCTGAAACCCCAAGAGAAAGTGCATGCTCCAAGAACATGATATCTTGTCAGAAGGCGTCACATCTGAAGTTTCACCAAACACTAGAAGACATCGCAGGTCTTCTCCCTCAGCACAAAGGTGCTTCCCAGTTGGAGGAGAAATACAACAGCAACGCACAGGCATAAAAAGACCATTTCAAACCACCTGTAGAATAATTCTGTTGTCACTAAATTATCTTTTATTCCTTGGCAGTTTATTTCAAACCTCACCTCCTGTGGTAGTTACATAATCTCCTGTCAACTTGTACAGGGGTAGAGTCTAGCCTGTCAATTAGGTGATAGTTAATGAGGCTTCTGTGTGGGCATGGCCTTCTCCTGAGGATTCTGGGAAATCCTTTCTTCCTCCCTGGAGGTGGGACACACACTCTCTGCTTCATCTTCTGCTGATAAGACACATGAATCTAAGCTGATGAAGCCAGATCCTCTTCAGACTCATGAAACACATGCAATGATGCCGAATGCAGGAAGATCACTGGCCAGTGGGTGGGAAGTATTATGGATCCAGTGGTGTCGTAAGCATCTCAGTGCTGGCAGGGGTCTCCACATGGTTCCTACGGCTCCGGGATCTGGCTTCATCAGCTTCTCTCCATGTGTCTTCTCCACAGGGATGTCCTGAAGGGAGTGAGCCAAGGGAGGGAGTCTCTCCTACCTCTAAGGAGGAATACAAGAATTCCCAGAATCCTCAAGAGAAGGCCATGCCCACACTGAGACCTCATTGGGTATGACCTGATTAACAACCTAGATTCCACTCCTTCACACTGAATCCTGAAATTGACATCAGATTATGTAACAACCACAGAAACCACACCAGCCCTGAGATGCTTCCACCGCCACTGGATACACAAGACTTTCCCCCCACTAGCCTATCATCTCCCTGCACTCGGTGTCATTGCATGTGTTGCATAAAGAGGAATTTACAGACTGGTATCAGACATATGAGCTAATATCAGACGATGGACTTGATCTGGACTGGGCTGGAATATTTTCTTAATATACAATTACTATTTGATATAAAGCTCTTTCTCACACACATATGAGTGTCTCTGCATTTGTTTCTCTAGTCAATCCAGGCTAACATACCTCCACTACTGTGATAGGTAGGTTTGTTGTGCCAACATGGCCAATGAACACATATGAGATTAGTTGATGGGCAGAGAGATAAATGGCTTGGTGAACCTCGCCTCTCTCTCTCTTGCTCTTTGATCATCGGATGAGCGTGCAGTTACCTTGCATGTTCTGTGCCTCCATTTGCAAGCTACACTATCTGTGGGATGCGTACCCATGGTCTGTGTCACTGTAACTTGAGGTTCCTTCAAGACCTGCTTCGACACGCTACTGGAAGGTACATCTCTTGAGATGAGGACTGTCGGACCCTGTCATCTGACTGACTGTTGGTGACCTGCTTGCTGTTTGCTGCCTATGGCCGGATAGCCTGAATTGCTCCACAGAGGAATACCCGATGGCCTTCAAGACTTGAAGGACTGCTGGTGTACTAGCTGTCTGATGGAAGTGAGTTGCACTGAGCCATTTGTACTGCTTTATAGATTAGTTAACTGTTTATTTCTTATGTTATCTATCTATCTACCTATGTAAATATATACAAAATGATTAATGTCCTGGTTTTGTTTCTCTAGAGAACCCTGTCAAACACAACTGCCATTCCCAGGAAAATGCTACTTTTTGTTACTGCCTTTTGTCAGACTTGTCATATCTTTAGTTTCCTACAAAAAAGTTAAACCTTAAATTATCTTGATTAGAATCATGTTTTAAAATTTTAGGCATGTTGTTATATCAATAAGTCATGTTATTCTTTTCTCATCATAGTCCATTATATGAATGACCAATGTCTAAAAACTATGAACTGAAGAACTACTAGAATTCTTCTAATTTGGAAGTATTTATAATAAAACTAGTATGAACATGTATAAGCCAGTGTGTATCCAAATATATTCCTTTTTTTAATGGATAAATGACCAGTAGGTGAATTTTTAAGTTTATAAGACACTACAAAACAACTTTCCATAATTTTGCCTCAATTTACATTACTTCCAATCACATATGAAAATTCCAGTTGCTCCACATTCTCATCAGTACTTAGTATGGCCACTCTTTATAATTTTAGCCATTCTACTGTATGTGTCGTGATGGATTCTGTTGTGTTTTCCTGATAACCAGAAAGGGGGAGGATCATTTAATATTATTCTCTCCTAAACTGTTCTTTCTAACCTTTTAATAAATTCATAGAAATATGAAAACATAAAGCATACTGCAAGTCTATAACTTCATCTCTCAAAATTGACATTTAAACATACAAAAAGGAAATAAAATGATGTCAATAGTGCCCCATTTTTGATAGCCGAGGCCCATCTGCTTTCTTCACCACATTTGCTCATGCACCCATTTTGTCTTCAGTGAATATGTTGGGAATGTGAGTATCAAAGAGTGCCAGATTATTAGAACAAAGTGTTCTTGTGTTAAGGGGGGGCCTTGAGTAGAGGCCCAAAGTCCATCTACTATCTTAATGCTTAACATATGAATATGCAGACATTGGCCTCTATCATTTTCAGTATAAATTAATATATTTACATACATACACACCTCTATAAATAGCTTTTGCCTCCTACTTCTTTCCTCTATTTCCTTTCACCTTCCTCCTATCCCACTGTGATGCTCACCCTTCATTCTGCTCTCAGTAATTCCTCTTGGATACATTGCACTTGATCAACCCCCAAGAGGCCTTATACACCCTCCTCACCATCAATTTTAGATCTCTAGTTGTTCCCTTATCCCTGAGTTTGTTGGCTCCCCACTTCCCCTCCCTGCCTCCTCCTCTCCCATGACCCCTGCCCCCTGGAATTGCTATTCTTGTTTTCTCCTCAGGATTTAGTCCTGCCTATATGTTATATAGGTAGATATAGGACTTGGGGTCTTAAAGGCTTGAAGTTAAACAAACAGCCATCTAGCAGGTAAGCAAATAAGCTCACATGGAAGAAGCACAGCAGCCTGTGTGATCATGAGGTGTTGAAGGGAGAAGGTATCAGGTATCAAACGACCCAAAACAAAGAGTTATATCGATTTGAAAGAGGGTGGTTGGAGTGGAGACCCCAAACTCATCTGCAGATGATTGGACATCCCCCCACTACAGAGGGGTTACAAGAAAGGGATGATTCAACCAGGGTGTAGTAGTGTGAAGAAACAAACATCATTCAACCAGTGTGAAGAAACACACATCATTCCTCTAGTTCCTCAATGCTTCCTCCCCCCATTACCATGACTCAGTTCGACCTTACAAATCTGGCTAGACCAAAGCACACACATTGGTACAGATAAGAACTTTTGACACATGGAATTTATGACAGATAAAACCCTCAGTAGTGGGAGTAGTGATACCATGAGAGAAGGGTGATGGTGGGGGTGGATGGTGGTGAAGATGAAGAAAGGGGGAATCCATCACAAGTTGGATATATAGTCCCCAACCAGGGGGAAGAATAACAGAAAGGTGAGTAAACGGAAGCGATGAGTAGTGTAAGACAGGAAACAACAGTAATAATATATAATTAATCAAGGATTCGCAAGGGTGAAGGGTGGGGGAGGGAGGGAAAAAAAGAGGAACTGATATCAAGGGTTCAAGTAGAAAGAAATTGTTCTGGAAATGTTGATGCCAACATATGTACAAGTGTGCTTAATACAACTGAATCATATGTTGTTATAAGATTTGTAAGAACCCCCAATAAAATGATTAACTAAAAAATATTTCCCCACTTTTTAGAACATTGTCTTGCATGTAGTAGATGCTCAAGATATATTCATTTATTTATTGATGTTATTGTATGATTTTTAGGTTACTATACCATGGTATCAAATTTAGGGGGGGGGAAGAATTGCGAAAATATGTATTCTATATTTTGCACAAGTATTGCTCTTTTTTTCTGTAAAAAGAAATAATCCATTGCTGACATCCAGTTAATGAAGTATAAGAAATATTTAAATTTCATTTTAGTTTATGCCAGACTTACAACAGAGAACATGTATCAGGAAGCAGAACTGAAATTTTAAAAATTTAATTTTGTTTTTGTTTTTTAAGGCAAGCCTTTAAGACTCCAAAATGTTTTAAAGGTATTCATTCTGATAGCCAGGCATTGTTAGTTTTCTTCATCACACTTTACTTTGTCACTCATATTTTCAGTGATATGTGGGTGAGTATCAAGTTGCATAACTAATTGCTCTTAGCTTAGAGCTACAATTAAGTGTGAGCCAAAAATCCATTCATATAGCTCTAGTTTATGTCTCTGGTTTAGAGATATCATTAACACTTTATAATGGAGAACATTGTAAATCATACCCATCGGGCATAAGGTCATAAATAATATTGATATTAGTGATAATTAATAGCCAATGATCTAGATTTTAAAATATTGAAAAAAATTATGCAGCATTTTATACCAAAATATTTGAATTGTTGATTTGTACAGATTAAAAAGCTTAAGTGACTGGACATGATTTATGCAAACAATTGGGCTGTCATTTAAATGAGGCATGAACTAAATTCAGAATAGAGAAAGGTATCAGAGCTTAGATGCTTAAGGCTGTGAATGACAGTAGAAGTCCAAAATCCATTGCAGGGTACCTACATGGATTAAGCCTCTGGTGAGTCCCCTCTGACCAAAGTCCAGGGATGTGAATAGCCTTGCTATTAGACAAAGTCTATTGTAAAGCTGATTACGGCAGATTCAGGTAAATAAAATATAACACCTTGTAATTTGATCTACATTTTGATCCATCTTAAATTTGTTCCAGTTTTTAATATTTTTCTGCTTTCTTTTCAATATAGGTTTTTCTCTGTTTTGTTTTGTCAATTTTTGTTTGTTTATTTGATTCTTGTTTTGTATGATTTCCTGTATATGAAATCCAGGATAGATAAATATATAAATACAGTAAATGGATTAATAGTTACCTAGGGGCATGGCAAGTGAGGGTGGGGGGAATGGGAAGCTAATAAGCATGACTCTGAGAAGATAATGTTCTGTAATTGATTTTGATGATTGCATAACTTTTCTTAATATGATTGAAAGGTTAAACTGTATGTTCTATGGAGTCTATGGCAATAAAGCTATTTTAAAAAAACAAACTATCTAAAACACTTCCATTGATTAAAAAAACTAAAACTGAAACTAAATTGCTTCCTAACCTTGGATAAAATTATATGGCTGAATAAAGGTTAAAGTTATTGGGAAACACATCTTTAGGTAGTTAACTGTGCCAACCTGGTCGATAAACACATGTGGGGCTAATTGTGAGATAAATGGCTCGGTGAGCCTCGCCTTTCGAGTTCTCGGGTCTCTTGCTTTGTGATGGTCAGATGAGGGTGCAGCTGCATTAGCCAGTTCCCTGCTTCAGCTGGCAAGGCTGACTTCCTGCAAGACAGGGGAGAAGCCACATGGACCTACCCCGATGCAGCCCTGGGTGCTGGAGTACCGGTGTGAAGACCCCTGCCTGCACTGAGATGCTTACACATTCACTGACTTGGCTTTCCTCCTGCGGTAGGCATCATTGCATGTGTTTTGTGAGATGGAGGAGGAGTTTGTGGATTGGTGTCAGACATGTGGGTTAATGTTGTGCACTTAACCTTTATATAAAACTCTCTCTTATACATGAGTTTCTGGAGACTTGTTTCTCAAAAATACCCAGACTAACACACAGCTTTTTGTATAATATTCAGATTTAATGTTCCCTCTTTTGCTTTCTTACAATTAGCAACCGTTACATTGTGTGTAAGAGAACACCTTCTGCTATAACCCTATTATCTGCTTAACCACTATATCAATAAAATGAAAAATTAAAACTAGCTAGATCTAAAAGGCAACTCAGATACTCTGAAAAGAAGGCAAATTTTAAAAAGAAAATGTTTACAAAAGATGAAAAATGCTTACTTTGAACCTTACTACACTTGACTTCAAAAAGAAAGGATATCATTACTCTATTTAGTGTTTACAAACCAAACCAAAACTGTTTTCATTTTATATATTTGCTATTTTTAATGCTATATTATAAGTACTCATTTTGGTTGGTTCAGCTTGTTGAAATTCATAAACTCCACTTTCTCAGATAACCTAGAAAAAATGTATTTGAAAGCAAATTATTTTTTAGTATTGGAAAGGTCTTGTATATGCTGAATATCAGGGTTTTTTCTGATATTCTTACATAGCAATTTTAGGATTTGTATATTCCTATACAAATTTCCCAGATTTGTATAGGTTTCTGTTACATACTAAACATCCAGTTGTGGGAATTTGCTCAAATTGTAATCAAAGAACAAATTGTAAGAAATTATATATAACATTTCTTGTTAAGTATTTAAAGCTAGAAATAATACTTCAGAATTAATATCACACTTTAAGAAAATTCTTTTTCCTTTTTAGTTCAAGTAATAAAAATGTATATAAAAAATGGAGGACATGATTAAACAAACCTTTTAAGTCATATCATATTCCATTATATATACATACTCTTTATATACAAGGCAACATCAAAAGTTCATAGAGAAATTCCATTAGCTTTTCATTCCATTTTTCATAAACTTTTAACAGCCCTTTCATATACTATGTATGTAACCTTACTTCATATATATGTGCATGTATATATAAGTATATATGCTTGAAATAATTTGTTTGACATTTATGAATTGGAAAAGTAACTTGAATTTCTGAACATAATATTTTTATTTATTGTTTGGCTATCAATAGTTTCTTTTTTATGATCATTCTATTGGAGACTCTTATAGCTCTTATAATAGTCCATTCAATTTTATCAAGCATATCTGTACATATGTTGCCATCATTTTCTAAACATTTATTTTCTATTTGAGCCCTTGGTATCAGCTCCTCTATTCACCCTCCCCACTCGTGACGCTTTGATTAATTATAAATTATTATTTTTTTCATATCTTACACAAACTGCTGTCTCCTTCCACCCATGTTTCTGTTATTTGTGCCCCTGTGGAGGGGGGCTTTATGTGTGAATCATTTTGATCAGTTGCCCCTTCTTGCCCTCTTCCCCCCACGTTCCCCTTACCCTTCTGGTATTGCTACACTTATTTCTGTTCCTGAGGGGTTTATCTGACCTGAATTCCATGTGTCCTGAGCGCTTATCTGTACCAGTGTAAATGCTCCGGTCTAGCCCACAGTGAAAGGAAGGACTGGGGTCAAGATAGCGGTAGGCGAGGAAACTTGAAAAACAGAGAAATCATGCGTATTTCTTTTTAATCATTTTATTGGGGGCTCTTACAACTCTTATCACAATCCATGCATACATCCATTGTGTCAAGTACATTGGACATTTGTTGCCATCATCATTCTCAAAATATTTGTTTTCTGCTTGAGCCCTTGGTATCAACTCCTGATTTTTCTCCTTCCTCCCCGCTCCCCCTCCCCCATGAACCATTGATAACTTATAAATTATTATTATTTTGTCATATCTTACATTGTCTGACATCTCCCTTCATCCACTTTTCTGTTGCCCATTCCCCAGGAAGGTTATATGCAGATCCTTGTAAATAGTGTGTATTTCTTTGGTGCTATACTGCGTCCTAGTTAACTCATCTCTTCCTTGTGATCCTTCTGTGAGGGGATGTCCTATTGTCTACACATGGGTTTTGGGTCTCAGCTTTGCCCCTCTCATTCCCAACAATATGTAATTTTTGTTTTATTTTGTTTTGGGTCTTCTGATGCCTATTCCCTGATCCTGTCGACTCCTCAATTTCTTACAGGCTGGTATGCTTATTCTATGTGGGTTTGATGCTGTCCCAGTGCATGGTCTCCCTCTATCTTGCCCGCTTTTCTGTCTCCACCCACCCCACCCCCTCTGCCCTTCTTTGTATTGGAATGACATGTACATCCTTGGGTTTTGCCTGTCCCTCATTCCATTTACTGTAAGTCTACCCGTAAAGTGTGAGAATAGTGGCTTTTCTTCTATACCTACTGTGCTGATTATACTTACCTCAGTGGACACATGTTGTACCTGTCCTCTTGTCATTGGTTAACTTCCCTTAGCATAATTTTCTCCAACTGTTCCCGTGAGACTATGGGCTTCATGCCATCATCAATGTTTCTTAGTATTCATACGACTCCTTTGTGTGCATGTGCCACAATTTTCTAACCCACTTGTCTATTGATGGAAATTTAGGTTGCTTTCAATTCTTTGCGATTGTGAATTGCACCGCAATAAACATTGGAGTGCAGACGACTGGTCGTGGTCTATTTCTTACCTGTTAAGGGTATATGCTAGGTCCTAAGGCAGCTCCATTTCCATTTGCTCTAGATATCACCAGATTGCTTTGCACAGAGGCTGTACGTATCTACAGGACCACCAGCATTGGAGGAGAGTTCCTATCTTGCCACATCCCCTCCAAACATTGTTGCATTTTGATTTTCTGATTTGGGCTATCCTCAAAGGTGTTAGGTGGCATCTCATAGATGTTTTAATTTTCATTTCTCTGATGGCTAAAGATCTGGAGTATTTTCTCACCTGTTTATTGGCCATTCGGTTCTCCTCCCTAGTGGAGCTTCTGTTCACTTTTGCCCACTTCCACAGGGGGCTAACTGTTTTCTTCTTTTTTGCAGGCTAGGAGGGTATTGCATCTTTTTGTAATAAGCCCTTTGTCTGTTATCATAGCTAAAAATCCTCTCCCAGCCTGTGAGTTCTCTTGTTACTCTCTTGTTCAAGTCTTTTGACACATACAGGTGTTTTATCCTTAGTATATCTCACTTGTCAATTTCAGGTTCACCTGTGTGTGTACTCTTCCCTATTTTAGTTACCCATATGTTCTCTGAGTCAAGGTTCTTAGGTTTGTCCTGATGCCTTTGTTGATGGCCCGGATAGTTTGTGGTTTTACTTCTAGGTCTGTGATCCACCATGAGTTTGTTCTTGTGTATGGGGTGAGATAAGGATCTTGTTTCATTTTTCTGCAAGTGGATATCCATTGTTTCTAGCACCACTTATCGAAGAGGGCATCGACCTCCCACTTGATGCTTTTGGGGACTTTGTTGAAGATCAGGTGTCTATGTGCTGATGGTTTTATCTGGGTTTTCTGTTCTTTTCCATTGGTCTGAGTACCTGTCATTATTCTAGTACCATGCTATACCACTGTGGCTGTACTGTAGGTGTTAAATTCAGGTAGAGTGAGCCCTCTGACTTTTTCTTTCTTCTTGTGGAGTTATCTGCTAATTCTGGGCTTTTTCCCTGTCCATCTGAAATTGGTGGTCAGTTTTTCCAATTCTTTGGAGAAGGTTGTTGGTATTTGAATCAGGATAGCTTTAAATCTATATACTGCCTTGAGTAAGCTTGAGATCTTTACTATATTGAGTCTGCCAATCCACGAGCATGTGATAATCATCCATTTGTGGAGGTGGCTTTTAGCTTTTCCTTGTATAAGTATTTTGTGTTTTTGGTTAAATATGTCTCTAGATATTTCAATTTGTTCTTGGCTAATGTAAAGGGTACTGCCTTCTTGATCTCTGATTCTGTGGCCTTGTGCGATGTATATAGCAAACCAATAAACTTGTGTTTCTCTTTGTGTGTCATTTTGGAACAGAGTGCCATGATTCTCGGGACCAAAGGACCCTGAGCTCTTTCTCTGTGTGACTGGTAAGAGCAGTGGTTCTCACCCTTCCTAATGCCACGACTCTTTAATACAATTCCTCATGCTGTGGTGATTCCCAACCATAAAATTATTCTTGTTGCTACTTCATTACAATAATTTTGCTCCTGTTATGAATCATAATATAAATATCTGACATGCAGGATGTATTTTCATTGTTATAAATTGAACATAATTAAAGCATAGTGATCAATCACAACAAAAATATGTAATCATAAATTGTGAACGATTTATTTCTAATTACAAATAAATGATATTTTGTCATGGTGTAGCATGGGTAATATTCTTCACTTGGATACTCGTATCTGGGTGTAACAGCTTGTGGGCAGACCTGCCTGGAGATGGATAGAGCACCAGTGTCTCAGTTCCTAAAACCATAGGTAATATGTGTTTTCCAATTGTCTTAGGCGACCCCCGTGAAAGGGTTGTTCATCCTCCAAAAGCATCGAGACCCATAGTTTGAGAACCACTGGGTAAGACTATTTTCGAGGACTACCTGTGGCCTACTATGGTGGTTGGTCATACTGCTATGGAGATAGGGTGCTGTGACAAGTCATTAGCCACCCATGGTGGGGGGCCCTTGAGTCTGTACTTAGGCAAGTGACTATTTTGCCAGGGCCCGATTGGGGCAGGACTAAAGCCAGGGCACTGGACTCTTTGGACTGTCTGGCCACAATTTGCAGCCTTTTTTTTTCCCTAATCATTTTATTAGGGGCTCATACAACCCATATCACAATCCATACATACATAAATTTTGTAAAGCGCATTTGTACATTCATTGCCCTCATCATTCTCAAAACATTTCCTCTCCACTTAAGCCCCCGGCATCAGCTCCTCGTTTTTATGTCTCCCTCCCCGGTCCCTCTCCCCCTTGATAATTTATAAATTATTATTTTGTCATATCTTGCCTTTTAAAGAAGTTCTGTGGAGCCAGCACTGGTAGAGCCAGTTTTGGGCTTGAGATGTGGCTATAAGAACCTGATTACTTTTTCTGTGTTGTTACATTAATGTCCTAGTCTGTGCTCTGGAGATTACAGTTGTTATGTTAATGTTATGTTAAAAGAACAGCGTTCTGGTGGCTTGCAGTCAAAGTTACACAAAGGACCACAGTCTGGAATTCATAGTCTTTCATTTGGTTGTTTGTTTCCTAAAATTTCTCCTTTTTATAATGGGCTTGTAGGGTGCCCTGGTATTGGAGCTGTGCCATGCTGTCCCCCCGGGAAGGGGACCAGATTAGCAGATTGCATTTGGGCCTGACTGGAACTGAATTCTCCCTGGTTTCAGTCCTGTGTTACTCCAGTCTATCCTGCACTGCACTCCCGGTTGTGCTCTGGGAAATATATTCTGTCATAGGTAAATATCCTAGCAGCTCTTCAATTGCTTCAAATTATTGCCTAATGATCTATCGTTACCCACGCTGGCACATGTGGGGCTGGGGAGACAGGGAAAAGATTGACCAACGTAGTCACTTCATTCCTAGACTGCAGGAAAGGGGGGATAGCTAAGAGGGGAACTCTGGTGTGAGGTTTTGTGGCTAGTTCTTGGAGGCTCTCCAAGAGCATGAGATTATGACCACTTTTGGGCAGCAGCCTGTGGAAATTACTTCTTGCTGCAGTTCTCCTATTTTGGTTGCAGGAAGATATGGTGGAAGCTATCCTGCTGGACCTGGAAAGGGTTTGGCAGAGTCCGTTGACAGAATCAGTGAGCTTAGAGTGTTTCAGTGAGTGTTTGAGTTGTTTCACAGGTAAAAATCACAGGGGGACATCTGAACCATACCCTCCTACACTGAATCTATTTTTAGTACCTAATATCTCAGTATTGGCTTCCTTACCTCTTAATTTTCTGGTCTAGCAACAGGATTTCCGGATGAGCAATTGTACCTGGATGCCATCTTGATTCTGAACAGTGTAATGTGATTTTAGATGGAAATAATTTCTTTGGATTAAGTTCCAAAGAACTTATTGCTGCCTTCACGAGCTATGTCTGAATTATAAATCATGACTATGAGCTAAGGAAGTTTCTCTTGGCAAATAAACAACAAATAAAGTAAAAAAATAATTGTTTAGAATGGTAGTTATATGTTTTTTTTTAACCTACTGCGTTAGTCTGGGTAGACTAGAGAAACAATCCCATGGACACACATATGTGTATAAGAAAGAAATTTATATAAAAGAGCAGTTGAACATTGAGAAAACATCCTAGCTGTGTCCAATAAGATCAAGTCCCTAAGTCCGATATTAGCCCATATTTCAATATAAATCTATAAAATCCTCTTCAAACCCACGAAACACATGCAATGATACTAAATGCAGAAGATCACAGGCCAGTGGGTAGAAAGTTTTTGGATACAATGTCGTTGGAAACATCTCAGCACTGGCAGGGCTTCTGTGGCTTCTCTGGCTTCCAAGGTCTGGTTGCATCCATGTGACTTATCTTCTGCAATGTCTCCCAGGAAGTACCAGAGAGAGAGAGAGGTGTCTTCCGCCTCCAAGGAAGAAGTACCAGATTTCCCAGAATTCTCAGGAGAAGGCCATGCCTACACAGAAGTCTCATTGGCTATCTTTAGATTGACAGCCTAGACTCCATCTCTACACTCTTAATCCTTAAATTGACACCAGATTAGGTGACTACCACACCCACTAAACAGAACTGAAAATGGATGGTGTATAATTTTATGTAAGCTAAACAGTATTGAAGTAGATTTTAAAATATTTTTAAACATACCTATAAAGAAGAATACCTATAAACATATCAATAAAGAAGAATACGGAGACTTAGGGTGTAGTAGATTACTTGTTAGGTTGTCAAATGGAAGATCAGCAGTTAGAACCTACAATCCACTTTTCATTGAAAAGATGAGACTTCTGCTCTCATAAAGATATATACTTTCAGAAAACCACCGAGGAAGATTCCGTCTGTACTATAGGATTTCTAGGGATCTAAATCAAATTGATGGGAGTGAGTTATATGAGTGTGTGTGTTTGTGTGTATGAATGCTTTAAGTAAGTTACTGTTGAATTGGTTACAGTTTATAGAGACCTTATATCAAATAAAACACTGCCAAGCCTTTTTACATTCTCAAAATTATTGTTATGTTTGAACTTATTATTTCATCCATTGGGTCAATCTATCTCGTTCAGGGAATTCCCCCATATGTTCTGACTATCTGCTTTACCAAGCATAGTATCCTTCTTCAATGACTGAACCCTTCTGGTAACATGTTCAAAGGACTAATCTCACCATTCTTGCTCCTTCCAAGACAAATTTGTTCACATACACAATATTCTCAGAAAACATCATAGTTCAAATGCATAGTTCTTCACTCTAACATATATTATCCAGCTTACACATGCATCTGGACAAGTGAAAAAATTCATCATCATATTCAAATAAGTACACATTAATGTTTCTTGGAGAGTGAACATTGTCATCAATCGAAGTCCAAACGGGCTCAAACATAAGAACAATTGTGAGAATGACCCAGGACCAGGAGTTGCTTCATTCTGTCTTGCATAGGTTTGTTATGAGTCAGAACTGATGTGGGGGTGCCTACCAACAACGAAGTAGCCCCAATGTATAAGGTAAAATGCTATTTAAGTTAAGACATTTTATGAGGATTGATAGAAGAATTTGCATGCAACCAGCATAAAAATGCAAAAAAGTGAATATTTCTAGTTGTACCACACCCACATAAAGTTACCTGCAATAGTGTATTAAGTATTAAGAAGCCATTTAATAATAATTTTGATCATTATCCCATGTCTGTTTTTGTATAATATTTTTTATTAGAGAGATCTACATCTGTTGATAAAAGAAATTTATTTCTGCTTTCCTGGAAATAGATGAGCTTTATCAGTAGAATATTTTTCTACTACAATTTTATGTCATCATCTCGACAACAATGGGCTATAAAGAAACACTTTTTAAACCCTGTTGGTTGTAACAGTCTCTCAAATATTACAAGAAAATAATATATATGATTAATCATATATATAGAAACAAAATGAATTTTAAGTATTTTCAAAGCTCTATGCCAATTTCCTCCACATCATTTTCCTCAAATATATTCCTATCTGCCCTTTAAGTTATTTAAATTTTCCCTCATTTTGAAATTTTAAAGCAACTTATTACAAAGTCTTCATCATAATCACCTTCTCTTGCTATATGTGCAGTTTCAAATTATTGAAAATTCTTCAAGAAGCTTTTTCCTGCACTAAACTAGGACAATTAAGAATTATATGCACCTAGTTTGGATAATTCTTAAAGATAAAATGGGCTGAAAATCAGGTTGCACTCATCTTCAAGGTCTTTCAAAGCAAACAGAGCAGAAGGACAAAATGTGTTTCCCCACATTAAACCTAAGAACACAAAACATACCTGAAGTAAATTTTATATAATTTGTTTTTAAGTCACAAATACAAAAGAAGCTTTGGCACGCAAAAAAGAGATAGTAACAAGTTTGTGTGTGTGCGTGTGTGTGTGTATAATATATCATATATATATGTGTAACTCGTGTGATATATATATCAACTCAAACACACTGCCATTGGGTCAATGCTGATTCATAGGGACTCCTTGTGGGATTCTGAGGCTGTAACCGTTAACAGGAGTTAACAGTTAAAGCTCTTTCTTTCTCCCATAGAGCGGATGGTGGTCTCAAACTGCCGACCTTGCAGATTGCAGCCCAAAGTGTAAACACACAACTATAAGCTCCTCACCAACAACTAAATAGTGTTTTCCAATTTTCACAGAGCAGTACTTTTCAATAGGCAGTAGTTAATTTTTCCTAAAGCAGCAAAGTGTCAGAAAAAATTTTTTATAACCATTTGTGATACATCATATGGTGTCAATTTGTTAAGTAGATTATAGGGGTGGAGTATTGCCTGTTAATCAGCTCGGGGCTTGATGATCTCGTTTGGAGGTGCAAAGGATATAAATAGCTCACTGGAGGCCAGATACACTCTCTTCCTTCAAGACATTCCTGTTAACAAGACACATGGAGCTATGGTGATGGCAGCCAGAGCCTGGGAGCTGAAGGAGCCACATGGAGACCCACGCCAGTGCTAAGATGTTTCCACTGCCATTGGAGCCTCAAGACTTTCCATCCACTGGCCTGCAATCTTTGTGTACTCACTATCGTTGCATGTGTAGCGTGATTCTGAAGAGAAATTTACAGACTGGTATTGGACATATGGGCTATTATCAGACTTATGGACTTGATCTGGACTGGGCTGGGATATTTTTTTAATATACAATTACTCTTTTATATAAAGTTCTTTCTTATACACATATGAGTGTCTTTGAATTTGTTTCTCTAGTCTCTCTTGAGTAACAAACCATTAGTATAGGAACATAAATGGATTTCATTAGATTTTCCTCTGAACTATTTTTAAAATAGACTGATAATGCTAAGAAGTAAAAAGAAATTACAGAAAAATTTAAATAATTTAAGAAAAAAGTAATATTTGAATAGCATTTGCTGCTGAAGTATCATATAGTTCTGGACAATGTATTTGCATTAAGAAAAAATGAATTAATATAATCATTTCTTATGTTTAAACATTTTTACAGGAAAATTTTGCCCAGTTTGGTTATTTCATATTTTTAAAGAAAAGAATGCATCTATGAGTGTGTTTTAAGAATTAATGAAACCCACTGCAAGTGAGTCGGATCTAACTCATATCAACCAATTTTACCCTAGTTGCAAAATAATTATTTAGTGTGTCACAGTTCTGTGGATGTTATCAGAAAACATAAGATTGGGTTAAAAATAAAGAGAACATCATTAGACATGAAAATAGTAATAGCCAGAGTGCCAGCATTTGTAATGATATCTCAAAACCGGATACCAACAGGGTGACAATAAGAGAACCAGTGATTCCTGTATATTTAAAGGTTTTATTACTGAAAAGGAATCTGAGCTTTTTAAATATAACAATTTAAAGGATTAGAAAAATATTCCAAATATTCACTTTTGGAAGTAGACAATGTTCCATTAGCCAAGAATGTTCAGGAAGTTTCAAAAGACAGTAGTTAAATTAAGTAGGGATGTCAAAGACTTACGTCATTATCAAAGGGGACTATCTAATAGTGTAGAATTACTCTTCAGCTCTACTTTCATCATTATGAAAGCACTGCTATTGTGATCTAAGATAATATCAAAGTCAATTAATAGTTTTTCAGGCTAATATTGAGGTTCCCGAGTCTAAAAACAGTACAAAATGTTCCTAAGGATTACATTATCAATAATAATCCCAGGTCCCCCAAATACTCAGGTCACTGTAAATGAAAATATAAATGAGTGACATATATTCTATCTCTTTAAAACTTGAATACGAAATAAAAAATGTTATTTGGTTTGTGGAAAAAGTCGTCAACTATCTAGGATTGATATATTCTGTTGTGCTCATTGATAGCTACTTGTGGGGAAAAGAGGGTCCCCAACAAATCATCACAGGTCTGAAAGGCGCAATTGTACAGCGATAATAAGTAAAGATTATCATAAAATCATAGAGAGCATGAGAGATAGAGGAGAGATTGAATTAATGGAGTCAGACACAATTCATGGTAGCATGCTCACCTCAGCCCTGCTTGGTGGTCCTTGTGGGGAGAACCCGGCCACGAGCGCAGGAGTGAGCCCCCGGGAGTGAGAGCAGAAGAAATCCCCGAATTTATTGCTAACCAAGAGTTATATCTCCTTAGGGGGACATGATTACAGGTAACCACACATCACAGAAAGGGGCAGTACAATAGGCATACACATCGTAGGAAGGGGATGTATAATAAGCATAAGCGTGACAGGAAGGTGATGAACTAAGGGTGTGCCCAAAGGAATGGGAAGGTCTAGGGGTATACATGTGACAAGATGGGCAGACCCTAGATTCATGATGGTAGCCTAACCTTGGTCATCCTAGGGCAGGTTTGACCTCTCTGGGGTCTCCTACAAGGAAACAGACAACTACTATCCTTATCAGAAGGGAATGGGCCCTATTTGCTGTGGGATAAACAGTGGTGTCTGCTTGTTCTAGATGGCTAATGACCTTAGGGAGAATAACCCCTGATCTACTTCTGATGACCTCCAAGTGTATAGTCATTTGCAAGCAGCTAAGTTTGGCATACATTTGGGGGAGGCAACTTGGGAGAAAGCCTTCTGTTTCCCACAATTCCACCTTTTGTGTTATATATAAAATTCAAAGGAGCCACAGTGGCTACATGGTTATTTTCTATACTTTGAAAGCTGTCAAGTCAAAACTTCATGATCCAATTAATATAGCCAAAAATTCAGACTTATGGTAAATGTTTTGAATGGAGGATAAAGTCCCACTATGCACATCTTCTATTGGAGGAAGGTATGAGAGGGGCTGGATGCTGTGGCAGGAAGAAATAGGGTCAAATAGGAATGTCTGCTTCTATAGGGAGAATGAATTAACCATGTGTTCACTTTAAGGCAGCACAGCTTTAAGGGAGAAACTGTGGAAATGATAGACAACCGCAGGTACATGTACTCGGACTATATCTCCAACTACAAGAGTGGCGGTCTTCCTGCCATGAAATATTAGTCTTCCAGATTCCCTCTGTACCAGTCAGGGAATAAGTCTATTTTTATTTCCCTTGGTGCTAGCATCCCACATTTCCCCTCTCTGCATTATGTTTAAGATTTAATAGTGTCACAGAGGCAACATGGTCTCTTTTCATATCGCTTAGCTTCCTATAGAAGCGACAGGAGATTTCAAGCACTACAATTATGATGATAAACAAGACAGTCAGACTGGAACTTAAGTTATGTGAAATACTTTGAGCCCAAGCTCATGGGTCCAACCCTTCCATGCCATTCACCAATTGCTTAATCATATCAGAACCAGGAGACGGCTCAAGCTTGTCTTTGAATGTATAGAAAATATCCTTCTTTAGCTGAATCGCATCTAATGAAATATTTCCCTTAAATCCTTGCAAATGTTTCCTAATCAAATCCCAATCATGCAGTGTCTTATTATAAGGATAAGGGGGTTATACCAAAATCAGTTACATTCCAATCACATTATAGCATTAATTGACAAGTCCAAAATCTTGATCTTTCAGCAAAAGGACAGTCTGTTGTAATAGTCCAGTCACTATTGTATAAAATTTTCAGTTATGATAGAGTCCCAGAGTGTCCCTTAGCATCAGCAACGGAAGAAATATCTCAGCAGACAGCTGTCACCATTCTCAAGAATTTGTGAGGTCTTCTTGACATTTTGGATAGCTTCAATAAACAGGACAGGATGGGTCAGGGTGGCATCAGCTTTCCTCCTTTCTTTTGGGCCTTGCTGCGTGTAGAGAAATCCACCTATCTCCTTTACCTGTGAAAATATAAACAAATAGCCCCTCTCTTTGGTGTGTCAGTGACCTGGGAAAAGAATTATGATTAAAATTGGATGGATTTTTCGTGTCCTTTATGTTCATCTTTCTCCAAATGTGGCTGTGTCCTTCTAAAGGGAGTCCATCAGCTTTATTGTGCAAAAACATAAATGTATGTCCCTTTCTCCAGGTGACAAGTGGACCTGGATTCCAAATGCGATTTCCATCTTCTTGGGACTTCTTAGGATCAGTTTACTCTGTGGAAGTGAAAACGTGTTTATCTGCCCTAATTTTTTTACAAGCTTTTAGTAAGGAGAAAATTTTTTAGTTAAAAGACTAAATGAACTCTGTCACTCATAAGATTTCTCTTCACCCCCTTCTGTTTTAACAATGGAGAATCCAAAGCACTGCTAGCAATCTCAGTTACCTTGCTTTCATTTGAATCAGTAAAACTACTACTTAGATAGCCTTCATTGTTATGTAAATATCAGCTTCCAGCTCTCAGAGAATCTAGAGAGCTAACATGTAAATTTTGGCTCCCAGCTCTCAGAGAGTTAAGAGAGCTAACTAATTGAGAGAACTTCTTACCATACTTTGCAAGACTGAAAAATTCTTAATAAATATGTTCAGCTGTTCTTGAAGTAACTTACTAAAGAGACATTTTTTTCTCCAAGCTTACCAATAAGGTTACAGGCTCAATTAAGCCATTTTGCCTTTCAGGCTTATTATACTGTAGGATTTTACCTTCTTGCTATGTTCTCTCTTGGTTAACTTCACTCATTCCTTCCAAGCTGGATTTAGAGGAAGCTAATGGGCAGGTCTTAGGCCCTCGTGAATCCCCTAAGGCAAGAACCCCATATCGAGCTGAAAAACCTTTTCCTTCCAATTTCTAATTCCATGTGGGGGCGCCGTCGTTGCCCACAGCAGCATTCCAAAAGACCCCTTTATTTAAAGGGTGGTCAGACTTCACAAGTACTCTTTCCTGATAGACATACATTTTTACTCTAGGAATGCAAGGAAGCAAAAATTGGCTTACGCAATCTTCCTTCTTTATAAACCATGGTAAATCAGAATTCATCACTGCCTTAACTTCTTCATAATCCTGACAAATAATTCTAGCAACACCTTGAGAATTTAGGTTGGACTTTCCTAATAAAGATCCCATAGTTCTTTTAGGTAGTGGACCCCAATCACCGCTTTCATTAATTTCTGATTTAATCACAGCGTTTGGCTTTTCCTCACAACTCTGATCAACTCCAGTATCAATTTTAATTTCTTGAGTTCTTAGGTTAAATCTTCCTGATAAAAACTGTATTTCTCTTTCAATCAGGCTCCTGCTTTTTATAATCAACAAACTGCTGTGAGGGATTCTGCACATTTTCTTGGTTAGTCAAACTCACAGCCCTCAGAACAGAGGCTGGGCTTTTGCAAGTTTGGTTAGGTTTGGTCACCAGCTGTGAGGCTTGGTGATTCCTGTGACTGCTGCCATTCAAAGATTCTTTTGCTGGGTTAGGCAGACACTTTGCCTTCTGAGCTCTGTTGGGAGGGACTTGGGTCAAGCTCCTTCCTCTATTTTCCCGCTGGGAAGCCTTTGCTAAAGGGAATCCTTTACTGTTGAATTTTGAGCCACGTTGACTTGTCCAATGAGTTCACTTCCTACAGTGTGGGAAAAGTTCAGGGTCTTTTAAACTGGAATTAGGTGGCCCTGGCCCATGCTCTTACGCAGGCTGCAGTTTGCTTTTCACGGCCTGGCTGATTGGCCTGTGCTGTCTGCATTTTCTTTGAAGATGACCTATCTTCCTAAGGCTAAAGCATTTTCTTTTAGGTCTGGTGTAATTTTCCAGGGCAGCTGCCATGAGATTGGCCTTGCACTCATCTGTTTCTACATTCCTGCATATTCTGAAATAATCTAACAGTGTGCCCTGTTCCTATAGGGAACACTGTGAATCCTTTTTGGGTGCTGCTCATCAGGCTCCGTGTCTATAACTCTCACAGGATAAGCCACTCTAAATTCTGAATCTGCTTCCTGAACTATGCTCCTCTCTACCTGTGAAAGCAAGGGTGCCTTCCTACACCCTGCCTCTTTGATTTTCGTTTCCCGAACCTCACCTTCTATGCTAAATCTCTCCACTTGCTTTTCTTTGGATCTAATCTCATCTCTCCCTCCTGCACTGACTTGCTTGATTGTATTGTGTTTCCCTACGCTATACTCTGGTGGTGGCACAGGTGCTTCTAGTCTGATATCTCCTGATTCAGACTTCATTTTCTCAGCTCCGTTTAACAACTTCTCATCTATCTGATACTTATTTTGCCTGCTTCTCACCTGATTTAAGTCTTCGTAGCTTAGAGACTTCTCACTGTTCTGCTAGTCTTGTTCCTTTACTCTCTCACCCTGTAGCGGCTCCAACACTGCTTTAATCTGCACCCACAGAACCCAGGTCTCCATGGATATGCTCTGTCTTTCCCTGTGAACTTTTCTTAAGTTAATGGCTATCTTATCCCAGATCTCCATATCAAAGGTTCCTGACTCCAGAAAAGAAGGACTAAATTTCTTCACCAATTGAAGAAACTCGTTCATTCTCTTATGTGCTACCACTGCATTTTGTTTCTTCAAGAGGTGGAAAAGCGTGATACCATATTCTGTATCCTTGCTCTTTGCCTGACCCATATCTCACTCGGACTAAAAGCACACTCAAAAAAATAAACTCAAAAACTGTTTTCCCGATTTATCCTCTCTGTCTGATGAGGCCATACAATTGTTACATGGCATATAAGTCAAAAGAGTTCTTTTCCTACAAGGCCACATGTGATGGGCACCATCTGTGGGGTGAAGAGAGTTCCCAACAAATAATCACAGGACATTGTACAGTGATAATAAGTAAAGATTATAGTAAAGCCATAGAGCATGAGAGATAGAGGAGAGATTGAATTAATGGAGTCAGACACAATTCATGGTAGCATGCTCACCCGGCCTGGCCATGAGTGCAGGAGAGAGCCCTGGGGAGTGAGAGCAGGAGAGAGCCCCCACTTTATTGCTAACCAAGGGTTATATCTCCTAAGGGGGCCATGATTACAGGTAATCACACCTCATAGGAAGAGGCAGTACAATAGGCATACACATCGTAGGAAGGGGATGTATGATAGGCATAAGTGTGACAGGAAGGGGGAGTTAAGGGTGTGCCCATAGGAATGGGACGGTCTAGGGGTATACATATGACAAGATGGGCGGACCCTAGATTCATGATGGCAGCCTAACCTTGGTCATCCTAGGGCAGGTTTGACATCTCTGGGGTCTCCTACAAGGAGACAAGCAACTACTATCTTCATCAGAAGGGAGTGGGCCCTATTTGCTGTGGGATAAACAGTGGTGTCTGCTTGGTCTAGATGGATGATAACCTTAGGGAGAATAACCCCTGATCTACTTCTGATGACCTCCAAGTGTATAGTCATTTGCGAGCAGCTAAGTTTGGCATACATTTGGGGGAGGCAACTTGGGATAAATTCTTCTGTTTCCCACAGCTACTGCTTTGTGCAAAGATAGGATTTCACAACAAATGTGATGTTAAGCAGCCCTGATTGTACTGTTGGGTAAATTTTGGATTGCTAATCATACTAGACTACACGGGAGAAAGAGTAGGTTGTCTACTCTCATTGAACATTTATAGTCCTGGAAACTGAATATAGGGTTATTGTGTTAGAACTGCCATTCAGGGCTCGCATAATCACTTATTACTTTAGTTGGAAGACCCTGGGCCAATGTTAGCGGTTCTGTCTAACATAATGTACGTGGCCCAATCATATCCTGTTCCTGCTTCTGTAGTCCCACTTGTAACTGTGAAGTATTGATCTGTTCTCATTCATGCTTTTGTGACAGTTTCCTTTGCCCTCCCATGAAATTCCTATATCCATTTTTTTTTTCGTTTAGGAGCCAACTGTATTAATTGCCCAGAGATTCTTAAGGATTAATTTAATTATTTTATATGAATATTTCAAATTTGAGAAATATTCTTAAGGATAGTTTCTACTCATTAGTGCAATTGTAGGCATATGTTTAATCTATAAACACTTTGCCAATATTAAAAAAATTGTTTTCTAAATCATCACAAGCCCAGTTTGACTTTGAAATAAATGTCTTGGCTAACTTCATCAATGAAACAAGATGTTTGGGAGTCAAAAAGACCTTGCTTTGAATATCATCTCTTCCACTAATTAGCTTCATCTTCCTAAGCCACATTTTCCTCATCTGTAAAATGAAAATATCACCACTGCTACATACTTTGCTTGGTTGTACAATAAACATAATATATGTTTTAAAATGCTAGGCATATATAATTTGAATTCCTCGGTGGTACAAATGGTTAAGACACCCCTGATTTTAGCCAAAATTTTAGAGCAGGAGTGAGGCAAAATTTTTTCTACCAAAGGCCATTTGAATGTTTAGAAAATCATTCATGGGCCACTCAAAATTATCAACTTAAAAACGTTCCTGCTATATTTAGTGACACATTTAATTAACTAATCCCTAATGTGGTGGCAAAAATTGCTTCTCGTTGGTGAAGCTTACAATAGGGGCTGGTGGTGATTATTATACCAAGTTTAGATGGCTGCGGGCCAGATGTTCCGCACCCCTGGCATAGAAGGAAACTGAGACAAAGAGATATATCACTTGCCCAAGGTTACATGGCAGGATAATAATTTGTTAAGGGAAATACAAAAAGAAATAATACCTGGAGAATACATTATATACATATGTAATGTGTGTATATATATGTGTATGTAGGTATGTATGTATATAATACTGAAACATACTTACATAGATAGATATAGGTAGATGATATAGATAATAGGTATAGATATAGATATTTGATAGTAGAAAGATAACCTGAACAGAAGTCAGTGATGTTGTTATGTGCCAACCAGTCAGTTCAGACTCATAACAACTCTACACACAACACAATAGAACAAAACACTGTCTGATCCTGTGGCAGTCTCACAATTATTCCTATGCTTGAGCTCATTGTTGCATCCGCTTTGTCAATCAATCTCCTTGAGGGCCTTTCTTTTTTTTTGCTGCCCACCCACTTTACTAAGCATGATGTGCTTCCCCAGGGACCAGTCTCTCTTAACAATATGCCCCAAGTATATAAGACATTGAAGGAATGGTCCTCATTATGAGAGACATAAGAGAGGGTGGGATTATGCAAACTGAGAGAATGTCAAGAAAGTTGTGGAAAGCAGTGTGAAATGCTTAGTGATAGCAACTGAGCTGAGTTTTATTCTCTATTGAAATTTTGCCTTCTTATTTGATACTATTTCATTTTCTCAACAGTTTTATATTTACCAAATGGAAAGGACAACAATGATTTTCACAACTGAGCTACTACTACTAAACATGTCTATCAAAAGTGGTTCCAAATAAAAGAAAGCATTACGAATAAAACAAAACGACAGAAATAAATTGATATAAACATATTGGTTAAGGTGGAAGAAAATATGAACAATGCCAATAAACAAAGAAAAATCTTACTGGGGATGTCCGTAGACTAGATTGACAGAAGAAAGTGTCATGACCTCAATCTAAATTGGAGGAAAACGTAGATGTCCTCTATAAAATCGCCCTTACTTCTTACTTGGAAGTCTAACAGAAAAAAAGTGATCCCAGAATATCTAGTTGAAGCTTAATTTGGTAAATTCCCTTTCTCTGTAAGCTTCATATTCTTCCATATGCTTTCTTGTTGCTGATAGGCCTTCTTAACAGACAGTACAGAACTGTTTGATGATCCCCCATTTAAACCATCTTTGATAGGACAGCATTTATTTGTAAGAGTAACGTTACCATGTTCATCCTAATTCTGCTTTTTCAAAATTCTCAGTCCTTTTGACAATACGTTTTCTCTTTTAGACCTGTTTACACTTGAATATCTTACTCTTAATGCTTTCTAGTTTCATTAATTTATTTATTAATATATGACATTCTGAAATGAACAGACTACCTCAAATATAAAATGAGAATTGAACTGAACATGGAAGGCCTACTACTTCATAAGCATTAGACACATTCTTCACCACAATGTTTGAGAGACCGGATTAAAAGATTAGTTGACCTGGAAATAGATGCTTATCTTTGTCTTGGTATTTATCCTTACAGTAGTGGTCTTATAATATATTTTCCATTTTGTGATTGATTAACTTTACACAATATAATGTTTTACAGGGTCATCTATGTCATAAGGTACTTCATGTTTCATCCATGTTTTTTACCAATGCATAATGTCCCATTGGGTGTATGTACCAATTTTTTAAATTCAGTCTTCTATTGAAGGGGTTTTGGGCTGTTTCCAAGTATGTGCTACAGTAGTGGTTCTCAACCTGTGGGTTGCAACCCCTTAGGGGGTTTGAACGATCCTTTCACAGGGGTCACCTAAACCCATCACCTAAGACACATAAATACTTCAGAATATATAATTACATATTGTTTTGTGACTAATTACTATGCTTTAATTATGTTTACTTATGTTCAATTTGTAACAATGACAATACATCCTGCATATCAGACATTTACATTACGATTCATAACAGTAGCAAAATTACAATAACGAAGTAGTAACGAAAGTAATTTTATGGTTGGGGGTCACCACAACATGAGGAACTGTCTTAAAGGGTGGCGGCATTAGGAAGGTTGAGAACCACTGTGCTGCAGTGTTACAATGAACAATGGAATACATACATCTGTTTGTGTAATGTCTCTTACTTCTTTATAGTATATACCCAGTGGAGGCATTGCTGGATCACACAAGATTTAGCTTCTCAGTTGTTTTAGGTAGCGACATACCACTCTCAAAATGATTGGACCTGTGTATAGCCCCACCAACAATGTTGGAGTGGTCAAATTTCTCAATGCCCTTACAACATTTGTTATTGTCTCTTTTTTCTTTTTTTAATTGGGCTGTCATTGTCAATACATATTGATCCTGAGCAATTATGTGTTTGTTAGCCATTTTAATGTCATTTTTGATGAATTGTCTATTCGTGTCTTTTACCCACTTTTTAACTGGATTTTTTTTCCTTATTGAGTTCTTGAAGTATTCTGTGAGTTTCAGAGATTTTGTCAACTGTGTCTTCACTTAAGAATTTTCCCCACAAAGCGGGCTCTGTTTTTATTTATTTGGTGAAGTCTTTTGATGCACATAAGTGTCTAATTTTTAGTAGGTTCCAGTGATTTATTTTGTCTTCTACTGAGTGTGCTACTTTCTTCATATATGATAATATGTCTGTGTCCTGTACCAGGGCCCTTAAGTTTATCCCTATTTTCTCATTAATGATTATTATAGTTCCAGGATCTAAATTTAGGTCTTTGATTTATCTTGAGTTCATTTTTGTACATCAGGTGAGGTATGGGTCTTGTTTCATGCTTCTGCAGACAGAGATCCGATGTTGCCAACACAATTTGTGGACGAGGATGTCTCTTTTCCTTTTAATGTTTTTTGGCCCGCTGTCTGAGATCAGTTGTCTTTAGCTGATGGATTTATTTCTGGGTTTTCTATTCTGTTCCATTCATCTATAATGGTACATGTATTAAACTCTTTTGGCAACTATGGTTGTGTAATACATTTTGAGATCATGTGAAGCCTCCTACTTTTCAGAATATTTGGTAAAATTCCTCTGTGAAGCCCTGTGATCATTGAATTTTTCAATTTTTCTTGATTGGAAGTTTTCTTTCTTTTTTTTGGGAAGGATTAAGTTTTTATTTTGGATCATTTTGGGGGGGGCTCACACAACTCTTATCACAATTCCTACATACGTCAATTGTGTAAAGCACGTTTGTACATTTGTTGCCCTCATCATTCTCAAAACATTTGATTTCTACTTGGGCTCTTGGAATCAGCTGCTCATTTTTCATTTTTTCCCCCATCCCTGCTCCCTCATGAACCCTTGATAATTTATAAATTATTATTATTTTATCATATCTTATACTGCCCAACGTCTCCCCCCACCCACTTTACTGCATATATTTATAGGTCTAGTAGCAGATGGACATTGGGCCTCCACTCACGTATTCCCTCAATACAAGAACACTTTGCTTGACTAACCAGACATTCCATGATACCCACCTTCCCAACACAATCGCTAAAGACAAATGTATGCATAAGCAAATGTGATGAAGAAAGCTGATGGTGCCAGACTATAAAAATATATAGTGTCTGGGGTCTTGAAGGCTTGAAGGTAAACAGGCGGCCATCTAGCCCAGAAGCAACAAAGCCCACATGGAAGAAGCACACCAGCCCATGTGATCATGAGGGGAGGATGGGTCCATGTATCAAGCACCAAAGAACAAAAAATCATATCATCATGAATGAGGGGGAGTGCAGGGTGGAGACCCAATGCCCATCTGTAGGCAACTGGACATCCCTTTGCAGAGGGGTAGTGGGGAGGAGCCAAGTCACTCATGTTGGAAGTTTTCTGATGACTTATACTATTTGTTTTTTTGTTATTAGTCTGTTAAAGTTTTCTACATATGACTGTTAATTTGGATAGATGGTGTATTTCTAGGTATTTTCCTGTTTCTTCTAGGTTATCAAATTTGTTCAGAAGAGTGTGTTATTCTTATTCTTATTTCATTTGAATTTGTTGCAATGTTGCCTTTTTCATCTCTAATTCTATATATTTGCATCTTCTCTTTTCCCTTGTTAAGTTTGCCAGGAGTTTTGTCAATTTTACTAATACTTTCAAAGAACCAACTTTTTGCGTTGTTGATTTTTCCCATTATTTTCCAAATCATTTATTTTTGCTGTAATCTTTATGATTTCTCTGGTGTTTTAGGGTTTATCTTGTTTTCCTTATTCTAGTTGCTGAAGATGTTGTGTTACAATGTTGAATTTGGGCTTTTCCTTTTTTTGTAATGTGTGCATTGATTGCTGTAAATTGCCTGCCAATAACAGCTTTTGCTGTATCAAAATATTTGGTATACTGTGTTATCATTTTTAGTTGTTTCAAGGAAATAAAAAAAGTTTCATCCTTTATTTGATCTATTAACCAGTCTTTTAAAAGAATCATTTATTAGGGGCTCATACAACTCTTATCACAACCCATACATACATCAATTGTGTAAAGCACATTAGTACATTCATTGCCCTCATCATTCTCAAAACATTAGTTCTCCACTTAAGCCCCTGGCATCAGGTCCTCATTTTTCCCCTTCCTCCCCGCTTCCCCCTCCCTCATGAACCCTTGATAATTTATAAATGATTATTTTGTCATATCTTGCCCTGTCTGACGTCTCCCTTCACCCACTTTTCTGTTGTCCAACCTCCAGGGAGGAGGTCACATGTAGACCCTTGTAATCGGTTCCCCCTTTTCAACCCACTCTCCCTCTATGCGCCCAATATTGCCACTCACACCACTGGTCCTGAAGGGATTATCCACCCTGGATTCCCTGTGTTTCCAGTTCCTATCTGTACCAGTGTACATCCTCTAGTCTAGCAAGGTAGAATTCGGATCATGATAGTGGTGGGGGTAGGAAACATTTAGGAACTAGAGGAAAGTTGTATTTTTCTCATTGCTACATCTCTGCAAGGGGATCTCCAGTGGCCTACAAATGGGAATTTGGGTCTCCACTCCGCACTGCCCCCCTCATTCACTATGGTAAGATTTTTTTGTTCTGATGATGCCTTATACCTGATCCCTTCAACACCTCGTGATCACACAGGCTGGTGTGCTTCTTCCATGTGGTCTTTGTTGCTTCTGAGCTAGATGGCTGCTTGTTTACCTTCAAGCCTTTAAGACCCCAGACGCTATATCTTTTGATAGCTGGACACAATCAGCTTTCTTTGCCACATTTGCTTAAGCAAATGTAACCAGTCATTTAAAAAAAAATTATTGGGGGCTCATTCAACTCCTATCAGAATTCATACATGCATCCATTGTGTCAATCACTTTTGTACATTTGTTTCCCTCATCATTCTCAAAACATTTGCTTTCTACTTGAGCCCTTGGTATTAGCTCCTCATTTTCCCCTCCCTCCCCACTCCCTCCTCCCCAATGAACCCTTGATAATTTATAAATTATTATTATTTTGTCATATCTTATACCATCCGACATCTCCCTTCATCCACTTCTCTGTTATCCATCCTCCAAGGAGGAGATTATATGTAGGTCCTTGTAATTGGTTCCCCCTTTCTACCCTACCTTCCCTCCACCCTCCCTGTATCGCCACTCTCACCACTGGTCCTGAAGGGATCATCCGCCCCGGATTCCCTGTGTTTCCAGCTCCTATATGTACAAGTGTACATCCTCTGGTCCAGCCGGTTTTGTAAGGTAGAATTGGGATCATGATAATGTTGGGGAGGAAACATTCAAGAACTAGATGAAAATTGTATGTTTCATCATTGCTACACTGCCCCCTGACTGGGTTGTCTCCTCCCCATGGCCTTTCTGCAAGGGATGTCAAATTTCCCACAGATGGGCCCTGGTTCCCCACTCTCCAGCCCCCTCATTCATAATTGCTATGCTTTTGTTGTTGTTGTTGTTAAGAAGTCATTTTTGAGTATCATGTTGCTCAGTCTCCTTGAGTATGATTTTTTGCCTGTGTACATTATATTGTTTATATCTAGTTTTATAGTGTTGTGGTCTGAGAAAATGGATTGTGGAATTTCAATGTTTTTGAATTTGTTAAGTCTTGCCTAAAATGCGTTCTATTTTGGAGAATATAGTACATGTGTGGAGAAAAATGTGTACTCTGTTGTTGGATGGAGGGCACTGTATATGTCCAGAAGGTTAAGTTAGTTGATTGTTTTTTTCTTTTGTTTCTTTCAGTATATTTCCCATTGAAACGGGTACATTGAAGTCTCCTTCTATTATTGCCACACTGTTTATATCACTTTTCAGCTATGCTACGGTTCGATTAATGCATTTTGAAGGTCTTTCATCAGGAACATAGATGTTTAATAAAGTTATGTCTTCTTGTTCTATTATTCCTTTCATCATAATTTAGTATCCTTTCTTTTCTCTAGTGATGTTATTTTCCTTAAAATATATTTTATCTGATATTAATATTGCCACCTCTGTTTTTTTTCATGGTTGACATTAGCTTGGTAAGTTTTTCTCCAGTGTTTTCCTTGATCTTTTTTGTCTATTTTTGTCTTTGAGTTTAAGGTGTGTCTCTTTTAGGCAGCATATAGATGGGTGGTTTTTTGGGTTTTTTTGGACCACTCTGTTACTCTCAGTCTTTTCACTAGTCCATTTAATCCACTGACATTCAGTATCATTTGTATGTGTGCCATTGTTGTCCTCATTTCACTGTGTTCTTTATAATGTTTGATTTTTGGTCATTTTATGGGTGTCTTTGCAAGAAATCCTGGTGTTGCAGTGGATAGGCATTGGGCTGTGATCCATATGGTTGTGAGTTCAAAACTAGAAGGAGAACCTCAGGATAAAGACTGGGTTTTCTATTCCTATAAACAGTTACAGTCTCAGAAACCCACAGAAGCTTCCTATGTGTTAGCAATGACCCAGTGGCAGTAAATTTGTGTTTTATTGGTGTCTTTCTTCCTACTCTATTTATGTGTTGTTTTGAGTACTATTTTCATTTTACTGGTTTCTGATTGGTATTGTCCTTTGTGATGGTCTCATGTTTGTCTGCTATTGTTGATCTTTGTCCATGGTGTTCTTGTTAGCACTGTTCTTGTTTTTGCAAATGCTTATCAGAAAATACCTTTATTTTTCTCTCATATTTGAGGGATAATTTGCTGTATATAGGATTCTTGGTTGGCAGCCCATTTTTGTTTTATTTATTTTTCCTTTCAGGATTCAATATATGTCACTCAATTTTTCTTGCCTACGAAGTCTGAAATTAATATTATTGGTTTTCCTTTTTAAATTACTGATATTTTCCCCTAGCACCTCTCATGATTTGCTTCTTTTCCTCAAAATTATACTTTTTATTTTATTTTTTATTAAGTGGGTTTTAATACAAATAACATATCTTTCCATATTTCAATCACGTGAAGTAGAATTGTGCAATGGCTACCACAATAAGTTTCCAACGATTCTTTTTCTACATGGACTCCTTGACATCATCTGAAATTGGAAATTTTCACAATGATATGTTGTGATGTTTTTCTTTTGGGTTCTTTCCTGTGCGTGTTTCTCTCAGTTTCATGCACAGATATTTTCTCCATCTTTATAGAATTAAGGAAGTTTTCTTCTATGATATTTTGTATTATCTTCTTTTGGGTTTTTGTTTTTCTTCTTCTTCTTTTCCTGGGACCCCAATTAAACATAGCTGGTTACTCATATTAGTGGCCTGCAGAATTCTCGTGCTTCCTCTGGACTCTGTGTGTGTGTGTGTTGTTGTTGTTGTTGATGATTATTTCTCTTGCCAATTGTACTTGGAAGAATTGTCTTCAAGATCACTAATTAAGTTGTCCCTTTCCATCCTATTACTAAAATCTTTTGTTGCACTGTTTATTTCTTTACAATTATTTCTTATCTTCTGGGATTCCATTTGGTGTTAGGGTTCTAGTTTACCATTGTTCTCATAAGCATTTCCATTAGTAGTCATTTAAGGGCCTATTTTTCACAGTAAACCGTTGGGATTTGGTGCTTTTTTTATGTTTGTGTTCATTTTTCTTTACTATTTGGATCTAATTCAATTGATTGAAGTTTCTGCAGCACTGTGGTGAAGTAATTAGTGGTAAGTGGACTTCTGGGTCACATGGGAGTAGTTGCCTTGGTCTAGTGGTGTTAGAAAGGAGGAAGAAGGTAAAAAGTAGAGGAAAGAGAAAAAGAAGAATGAGGTAGAGCAAGGGAAAAAGGAGATAAGAATAAGAAGTAAAAAATGGAAAGAAATGAAAGGAAAAAAATAACCGTTTGATGAAAATAAAAGGAAAAATTAGAACAAAAAAACATTGGAAGGGTCTGTTTGGGTGGTTTATTTCCTCAGTCTAGGAGCTTTGTAGTTGTTTTAGAGCACGGGTGAACCACAGTAAGAATGTCTTGGTGTCTGGTGATTACTTGAAGTGGCCATGTGCTGGTCTTATAGAGAAACACCTTATTTTTGATGTGTCCTTTTTTGTTGACAGTACCCAGAGAGATTGCTGACTAGGGAGCTGGGCCTGGTTACTGTCATGGTTGAAAAATAGCACCTAAGCCCATCTGGACCCTGCTTCCTGGCAGGGTCAGAAAGATCAATGGGTTCCTTGGTGACTGGGCTTGTTTGCTGGTAGAATATAAAATGAATGCCTAAGAAATCTGAATGACCAATAGACATATGAGAAAATCTTCCTGATCATTAGCCATAAAGAAATGCAAATTAAATCAATTATGAGATACCAACTAAAATCTTCAAAGATAGCCCAATTAAAAAAATCAGAAAGTGACAAGTTTTGGAGGGGTTGTGGTCATATAGGAACTCTCATCCACTGCTGGTGGACCTGTAGGTATGTACAGCCATTATGGAAATAGATTTGGTGATATCTAAAACAGATGGAAATCAAACTACCATACGACCCAGAAATCCCCCTACATGTACCCAGAAGAGGCAAGAAATAAGCTATGGCCAGACATCTGTGCTACAATGTTCACCGCAGCACAGCTCACAATTGCAAGAAGTTGGTAACAACCCAAATTTCCATCAAGGGACGAATGGTTCAAAAACCTGTGGTACATACCTACAATGGAGTACTACGCATCCTTAAAAAAAAGCAGTGATGAATGCATGAAGCACATAGTTGCATGGGAAGAACTGGAGAAAATTATGCTAAGCTAAGTAAGTCAAGCACAAAAGGACAAGTACAACATGAGTCCACTCAGGTTAGCTTAAAAAATGGGGCATAGGTGGAAAGTTACTATATACATACATTCCTGGGATGAGATCCAGTTACTATGGCAGGGTCCCAAGCCAATCCAGGGATACATATGGTAGCCAACTAAATAGGAGGGGCAAAGAAAGAAAGAACAAAATGAAATGGATAGGGGGGAGCAGGATACTAACCCACCCAATGGGAGGGTATTGTTTATATCTCCACAGGAGAGGGAGAAAGAGACCAGGCTTCAACCCAGTGCAAAAAGATGTGAATACAACATACCAGCATGTACCAGGGAACAAATAGAGAGGTTTGTGGGGACAGTCCCAATCCCAATTATATGGAACAGCCCCCCCAACTGCCCTGAAGAATCCACTTCAGAGGACAGCACTGAAGCTACAGTTTGGGGAGATGAACACCTCTGATCAGAGCACACCAGAGCAAACAAAGAGGGAAGGAGAGTGATTGGAACATATCCTGGCCCACCAAGCCCTGAGGATGATATTCTTGCTCAGAGCAGCCAATGCACAGAAAGGATCATAGGCCAGGCCCCACCACGAGACACAACGTCCCTCACTGAACCATAACCCTATGAGGGAAAACACTGGAGACAGTGCAGGGATTGTGCCCGATCTGACACCATCACTCTAGTGCGAGACACTAAGGGCATGCAACAGAGCAACAAGTGGAGCAAAACAATGAAGTCCACAGGGAAAACCAAAAAGAGACTTTAGGGACAAAGTGTGGCACCCCATCAAACTCGACTAGAAAACACTCCTAAAAAGGTAAAAAAAAAAAACAGACTTGGAACTATTTATAGGCTTTTCCATTTTGGTTATTGGTTTTCCTTTTGTTGTTATTTTGTTTTTTCCTTTGTTTTGTCTTCCTTTGTTGTCTTGCTTGGCTTTGTCTTATTTTTGTGCTTATTATTGTCTCTGCATGTCTATCTAGGTAAGATAGGAGGGATAAACCATTCGGAGGTGAAAACAATGAGACTGATGGTTCTGGAGTGACACGGGAGAAGGGGAGGTGGGAGAAAGGAAGGGGGTTGTCAACCAACCCAGGGACAAGTGAACTAAAATCAATGAAGAGAAGTGTGTAGGATGCCTGGTGGTGCTTAATCAAGGGTAATGTAACCCCAAGGAAATACTGAAACCAGAATGAAGGCCGAACATGATAGTGGGACAAAAGGAAAGTAAAAGGAAGTGGAGGAAAGAACTAGGAGCCAGAGGACATTTATAGAGGTCTAAATACATGCATATACATAAGTAAATCTATTTTATATAATGATAGGGAAATAGATCTATGGACATGTATTTATATCTTAATAATTAAGGCAGCAGATGGACATTGGACCTCGACTCTTTGTTCTAATAATCTGTCATTCTGTGATGCTCACCTACTCAACATGATTGCTGAAGACAAAATTGGTGCATAAGCAGATGTGGTGAGGAAAGCTGATGATGTCTGGCTATCAAAAGATATAACATGTGTCGTCTTAAAGGCCTGAAGATAAACAAGTGGCCATCTAACTGAGAAGCAGCAAAGCCCACATGGGAAGCACACCAGCCTGTTGATCACCAGGTTTCAATGGGATCATGTATCAGGCATCAAGGACCCAGAACAAAAAAAAATCATCGATGTGAATGATAGGGGGTGGGGAGCAGAGTGGAGACCCAAAGCCCATCTGTGGACTTACTATTACAGAAGGGTCACAAGGAAGAGACGATCCAGTTAGGGTGCAGTATAGCACTGATGAAACATACATCTTTCCTCTAGTTCTGTAATGCTTCTTCCCCCAACTATCATGATCTCAATTCTACCATACAAATCTGACTAGACCAGAGCATGTACACTGCTACAGATAAGAGCTCACAACACAGGGAATCCAGAGCAGATAATCCCCTCAGGACCAATAATGTGACTAGAGATAACAGGATGGTAAGGGGAAGGTTGGGGGAAGAAGGGGGAACTGATCATAATGATCTACATATAAGGCCTTCCTAGGGGGATGAACAACAGAATAGTGAGTCAAGGGAGACAACAGTCTGTGTAAGACATGGCAGGGTGGTGGTATAAATGTATAAATTATCAAGGGTTCATGAGGGAGGTGGGGTAGGGGGGAAATAAGGAGCCGATATCAAGGGCTCAAGTAGAATGAAAATGCTTTGAAAATGATGAGGGCAACAGGAAAGTGGGTGAAGAGAGATGTCGGACAGGGCAAGATATGAAAAAATAACAATTTATAAACTATCAAGGGCTCATGAGGAAGTGGGGAGAGGGGAGGGATGGGAAAAATGAGGA
Organism: Echinops telfairi; assembly: GCF_000313985.2. Taxonomy (NCBI): domain Eukaryota; kingdom Metazoa; phylum Chordata; class Mammalia; order Afrosoricida; family Tenrecidae; genus Echinops; species Echinops telfairi. Next base: position 15,238,895 of record NW_022103942.1, read on the forward strand.
CCTAATGCCGGGGGTTTAAGTGGAGAGGAAATGTTTTGAGAATGATGAGGGCAATGAATGTACAAATGCGCTTTACACAATTGATGTGTGTATGGATTGTGATAAGAGTTGTATGAGCCCCTAATAAAATGATTTTTTTTAAAAGAAAATGATGAGGGCAACATATGTAAAAATGTGCTTAACACAATGGATGTATGAATGGATTATGATAAGAGCTATAAGATCCCCCAATAAAATGATTAAAAAAAAGAATTCCTAAGCCAGGCCAGGTCTTGACTGATGGCAGGGCATGGAGAGATCACTGTTCCAGGACTGAGTCTTCTTGCTGGTGGGGCATAGAAAAAGTACTTAAGTGAGGCCAGACCTTACTTTCTAGTGGGGTATGAAATGAATACCAGGGCTGGGGTGGGACTTTTTGTCAGAGCACAGAGAGAATGCCTGACTTGGCCAGAACCAGCTCAGCTGAACCTTCTTGCTGATGAGGTACTGAGAGAACAACTGGCTTGACTGGAACCTGCTTGCTGGCAAGGCTTTGAAGAATCATCAGGGTGGAGCTGGTGGACCCTTGTGCCTAACTTGATTGGATCTTGCTTGTAGGCAGGATTCAGAGGGATTGTGTGACACTCTGGGTGCCTCTCAAGCAGGCCTGTCCCCCTCACCCTTCTCAACACTGCAGGTTCTGGAACTTGGAGGTTTCAGATTATTTAGCATCCCTATTCTCTGTGATCACTGGCTGCTTGGCCCTGCCTTTGTGTTGCTTCTCGTCTGGTTGTTCTAGGAGGATCCAGTTATGTGAAAGTTCACTTAGCCACCTTGCTCTGGATGTCTGAACCTTTTTTTTAAGGGACCCTTATAAGTGTATTATTCAGAGATTTTGTCAATAGCCACAGAGACATGTTTAAACACCTTTTTTGGGGAATACCATGCATGTATGAAGTGGAACCTCAGTAGGAACACTTTTTGACATACCCTCCTCTTACTATAAGTTGTAGTTGAAAGTTAAAACCACTCTATTCTCATCACTCCACCAAAAATACTACTACTAAAGCTCCAAATAAAATCTATCCTGTTCACTATTCCTCTATTTTATTGATTATTCATTTAACCTCATATCACAAAAGCATTCAAAATACTTATCCACTCTCATTGAAATGCTTCCTTCCCTTAGGTTTTGTTACATTAAGTATAAAAGTTTAACTCTATTGCATTCCTTATTTTTTGATATTGTCTATATTTTAAGCCTATGAAAATATTTATAATTTATAATTATATCAGTACTTCTAACTTTGTGATATAAGCCAAGTTAAGAGTGGCTTTCCATTACTTTTTATTGTAGTAAAAATACACACAATAAAATATTTTCAAATTCAACAATTTCTACACATGTAATTCAGTGACTGGTCACCTTTTTTTGAGCTTCAAGTGCAGCCTTTTTTCTGGATATGTCAGGGGTTGAGAGAATGGCAAAGACACCACAGGTGGTTGGTAAACTACAAATATTACTTGCCTTAGTTCTGGATCTGGGACTCAGCTGTCACTCCTTGTGCTTGGGCCCCAGGACAGCTTGAGTCCATGTCCACAGCTTGTTAACTTACATTTCTATCATGGCTACTCCCTCCTTGTGATGGGTAGAGATTATGTGAACTAGACACTCCTGGGTAGGGGTGGAGTCAAACCCATCAATCAAGCCTCAGCCTGATGACATCTCCATGACATCATAAGCCTTTTTGTATGAGTGAGAGATGCCGTAAACTTCTCTATCATCTATCTATCTATCTATCTATCTATCTATCTATCTATCTATCTATCTATCTATCTATCTATCTATCTCTATCTCTGCACTTTCACCTTCTTGTCTGCTAGAACTCTGCTTGCCTCCAGGGGCAGCTCCATGTGTGCCAACTGACCCTGAGAGCTGTCAGTGACATGCAGTCTTTCCACTGACCTTGGATGCATGAAACTCTGCACCCACTAGTCTGTGATAATCCTGCTTCCTGCTTCATTATTCTGATTCACCATCTTGCATCAACACGATTCTGAATAGGGCCTCGGCTTGCAGTTTACTTAGAACCTTGAGTTGGACTGGTCTGCGATGCCTTCTTGATATAAGTTTACTTCATAATATACAGCTCTTTCTTATATGTGAATGAGTGTCACTGGATTTGTTTCTCTAGACAAGCTGGCCTAACACACTCCTCCACATCATCTAACTTGTTATGGGTCTTGCTACTTAGCCAAGCTAGTGCTGGCCTGCTGTTCTACCTCTTGAAACTGGAACTTGTACCTCTTGACCTTGCTCTACAGTTTGTTCACCAAGTCCTGCATGCCAGCTAGGTTACTCTCTCCTCTTTAGACTGGTACTCCAGTTCAATGAACTGGTGCTTGTGTTTACCCACTCCCTTGAGGGCTTCTTCTGGTCTGTATTCAGCGTGGACCCCGCTCCTGAATTTCAGCCTCCACGTTTTGCACATGCTTCTTCATGCCATGATGTGTAACTTGTTCTGCTTCCTTCATCTGGGCCTGGAGCTCCAACACCATCTGCTCCAGTTTCTTCCTTTTCTAAATTATTCTATAACCAGTAGCATAAATTCAGTGCTTCCCAAGGAAAAGCTCTCCTCTTCTTCAATCCTGGTAACCATAATAATCGTTGATAAATATATATATATATATATGTGTGTGTGTATTAGATAATATGCTATTTGTCCTTGGGCAAATGATTTCCATCTCTCATAATGTTTCCAAAGTTTCCATTATATGGCATGCATTAAAACATTATTTTTCTTGAGGGATATGTAATATTTCACTTTAGGAGTACACCATATTGCTTGTCCATTCATTTATTGATGGGTATTTAAATTGTTTACACATTTTAGTTATTATGAAGTTGCTGCTATGAACATTGGTGTATAGATTTTTTCTGTGTTCCTGTTTTTACCTCTTCTGGTTAAATAACTAGGATTAAGCTGACTAGAATATATGGTAGTTATCCACCACTTGCGTGTAAGTTTGTCATACTTTGGTGATAATCCTGTTGCAATTATGCTCGAAGCTGTATCACTGATATTTCAAAGACAAGTCTCACGTGGTGGACAGGTTTCTTTGGAGCTTAAAGCTGAGGAGGGAAAACCTATGATTCGCTTCTGAAAAAAACCTGAGCAGTGAAACACTTATGGACAGTAATGGAACATTATCTTATATAGTGCTGGAAGATAAGCCCCTCAAGTTAGAAGTCACACAAAATACTATTAGGAAAACTACCTTCTCAAAGTACAGTCAACCCTAATGTGGTGGGGGAGTAAGGCTTTTAGAACATTCATTTTCTAAAGTGAAATGATTCAAATGAGGCAAATGGTTGTAAATATGTACTGATAATTGAAATGTAAAAATTATAAAGTATAAATCTATGAAAATTTAACATCATCAAAAATGAAATGCAACATACTGATATTGATGTCCTAGAAAAGAGTGAAGAAAAATGGATTGATTTGAGTCATTTTAAATTGGACATTCATATGGTCTATTATGCAGATAATGAGAAATTGAAATCGAATGATATTATAATCATTGCCAAAAATTAACATATCGAGATCTCTCATGAAGTACAACACTTTCAGTGTTATGATAATATCAAGATGCCTACAAGGAGAACCAGTTAATAAGACTTTTACTCAAATTTACATGCAAACTAATAACAATAAAGATTAAATTGAAGATTTTTTTTAATTGAAGATTTTAATCAGTTCCTGCAATCTGAAGTAGATCAAACATGAAATCGAGGTTTTTTGATAGTTGCTGGTGATTGAAAGGCAAAAGTTTAAAAAAAGAAATGCAAAGGTTCAAAACAAAGAAAAATTAGTATTCAAAAAATGTGCTAGCAATTGTATGACAGCATATTACACAACTGATCACATTCATTGTAAATACCTTTTCAACAATATCACTGTCTACTACACATATGGACCACCTCTGATGTAATATACAGGCATCAAATTCATTGCATCTGTGAAAGGAGATGGTGTACAATCCCAATACCATGTGTCATAACAAGGCCAAGGCTAACTACAGAAGAGACCATCAATTATTTATAGGCAAGTTCAAGCTGAAACTGAAAAAAAAAGACCTTGAGTTTTTCACACCTGAATTTAGATGTCCTTTCAAGAATATATTGGGCTCATTGAACACTAATGGCCAAAGCTCAGAGGAGTTGTGAGAAGACATCAAAAACATCATACATGAAGAAACCAGGAGGTCATTATAAAGATAGGAAAAGGAAAAAAGGACCAAAATAGATATCACAAAGAGATTCTGAAACTTACTCTTGAAAAAAATTATTTTTGTTTTTTAAATCATTTTATTAGGGGCTCATACAACTCTTATCACAATCCATATATACATCCATCGTGTCAAGCACATCGGTACATTTCTTGCCATCATCATTCTCAAAACATTTGCTTTGTAATTGAGCCCTTGATAACAGCTCCTCATTTTCCCCCTCCGTCCCCAGTGTCCCCTCCCTCATGAACCCCTGATAATTTTTAAATTATCATTATTTTCTCATATCTTACACTTTCTGACTACCTTTACCCACTTTTCCGTTGTCCATCCCCCAGGGAGGAGGTTATATGTAGATCCTTGTAATCGGTTCCCCTTTTCTACCCCACCTTCCCTCCATGCTCGAGGTATAGCCACTCTCACCACTGGTCCTGAAGGGATCATCTGTCTTGGATTCCCTGAGTTTCCAGTTCCTATCTGTACCAGTATACATCCTCTGGTCTAGCCAGATTTGTAAGGTAGAATTGCGATCATGATAGTGGGAGGGAGGAAGCATTTAAGAACTCAAGGAACATTGTTTCATCGTTGCTACCCTGCATCCAGACTGGTTAGTCTCCTCCCCTCGACCCTTCTCTAAGGGATGTCCAGTTGCCTACAGATAGGCTTTGGGTCTCGACTCTGCACTCACCCTCATTTACAATGATATGATTTTTGTTATTTGATGCCTGATACCTGATCCCTTCGACACCATGCGGTCACACAGGCTGGTGTGCTTCCTCCAGTGGACTTTGTTGCTTCTGAGCTAGATGGCCGCTTATTTGCCTTCAAGCCTTTATGACCCCAGACACTATATCTTTTGATAGCTGGGCACCATCATCTTTCGACACCACATGTGCTTATGTACACATTTGTCTTCAGCGATTGTGTCAGGCAGACGTGCATCATGGAATGCCAATTTAATAGAACAAAGTGTTCTTGAATTGAGGAAGTACTTGAGTGGAGGTCCAATGTCCATCTGCTGCCTTAATACTAAACCTATAAATATATGCACGTCGATCTATTTCCCTACCATCCTATATAAATATTTTTACATATGTACATTCCTTTATTTAGACCACTATAAATGCCCTTTGCCTCCTAGTTATTTCCTCTATTTCCTTTTACTTTCCTCTTCTCCCTACATCATGCTCAGCCTTCATTTGGGTTTCAGTAATTTCTCTCGGTTACATTGTCCTTGCTGAATACCTACCAAGCCTCTCACACTCTCCTTACCACTAATTTTGGGTCACTTATTGTTCCCTTGTCCCTGGGTTGGTCAACACCACCTCCTTTCCCCACCTCCCCCTCTCCCATGTCCCCCCAGAACCATCGGTCCCGTTGTTTTCTCCTCCAGATTATTCATCCAACCTTTCTTATTTAGATAGATCTGCAGAGATAATGTGCACCAAAAAACAAGGCATAGCAAGACAAAGCGACAAAAGAGAGCACACCGATGACAACAAAAAAGAAAACCGCTGACTCAGAAAAGAATACATTACTTTTAAAAAAAGAAAACAAAATTAAAAAAGAAAGAAAAACCTGTAAATAGATCAAGGTCTGATTTTTGACCTCTAGGCGTGTTCTCAAGTCAAGTCCGATGGGGTCCCCAAATCTATCCTTTGAACTCCCTCGGGAGCTCCCTGCTCTGCTCCCCCTGTTGTTCTGCTGCATGCCTTCAGTGATTTGCCTTGGTGTCGCAGGGTCAGACCGGGCCAATCCTGACACTGAGTCTCTAGTGTTGCCTCTCATAGGGCCATGGGTCAATGAGGGACGTCGTGTATCCTAGTGGGATCAGCTATATGGTCCACTCTGTGCATTGGCTGTTCAGAGCAGCGATATTGTCCTCCAGGCCTGGTGGGTCAGGATGTGCTCCACTCAATCTTCTTCCCCCTTCATTTGCTCCTGTGTGCTCTGATCAGACATGTCTCTCTCCCCTAGCTGCAGCTTCAGTGCTGTCCTCTAAAGTAAATTCGTCTGAGGGAGGGGCAGTTGCCCACGTAGCTGAGAAAAATTCTTAAATAGGAAGGAAGAAATGGTGATGAAAATTTCAAAGGCTGGATAGAAAAGACAAAGTAAAGTATATGTATTGTGTAATGAGTTAGAAAACTGAAAAGGAAGAACACTTGACATTTCTCAATCTGAAATAATGAAAGAAAAATTTAAACTTCAAGTGTGATGCTGAAGGGTTCTATAAGTTAAATTTCTGGCTGCTCCTTTTCTACGTACTGCTGCTCCACTTTAAAGTTATCTTCAGAAAAATTTCCTTATGCGTGGTATTAATGTTAGTTTAATAATTTCCACATTCCTTTCTTTGGAATGGGCACAAATACAATTTTTTTCTATCAGTTGGTCACATAGCTGTCTTCTAATATTCATGGTATAGATGAGTGCATAATCACAGCCCTACCTCAGTATATTGAAATATTTCAATTGGTATTCCATAAATTCCTAGAAGGTTTTTTTTTATTTTGGCGAATGACTTCAGTGCAGTTCCGACGTTCCCCTTCAATATCATGAGTTCTTGATTATAGTTGAATATTGACAAATCCTTTTTGATGCCATGACTGTGTATTCTTTCTTTTGATATCTCCTGCAGCATTCAACAATTTACCCCTGGAATACTTCAATATTACAACTCACAGCTTGAATTTTTTCTTCTGCTCTTTCAGCTTGAGAAATAGTGGGCTTGTTCGTCTCTCTTGTTTTTCAAACTCCAAGTCTGTACACATTCCACTCTGATACTTTAGTTGGTCTTTTGAGCTGCCCTTTTAATTGTTCTCTTCAATTCTATTACTTCATCATTTCTTCATTTTTAGCTACTCTACTTTCATGAACAACTTTTCTGACATCCATTTTGGCTTTTCCTTTCTTGTCTTTTAAAAGTCCTTTTTTGTTATTAATAGATGATGTTCCTGATATCATTCAACCACACCTCAGGTCTTTGGTCAGAATATTCAATGTGTCAAATCTGTTCTTGAAATAGTCTCTATATTCAGATGTGAAATAATCAAGTTTATATTTTGCCTTTCATGGACATATTTAATATTTTTTTCTGTTGCAACATGGATTTGTATATGAGCAATGGAAACATATCAAACTACAGAGTAAAATTATAGATAGCTGAAAGACCTATATATAAAGAGATTAAACATATGTAGAAAAATATCTTTCTAGTCTTAAGGAAGGGAAAAATGTTCTAAACAAGAAAGAAAGTTCAAACTTTATTTTACTGCATTAAAAAAGGAACAATGTCATTAAAAATGGCCTAAAGGTAAAATCTAGAACTATAAAGATCTTCAATGAAAAAACAGGGAGCAATCTAAGGACCTTAAAACATGGTATAAACACATTATCAAACATAATGAAAAATACACAGCTGTAGAAGATAAAGTAAATGTCTATGACACCCTAAAAATTAGACACTTACATGCATCTTTATATTTTTATGAAAAGAGTATATAAAGAAACCACAACTGTATAAAAATGTGGGCAGTGACATATCAGATGAAGAACTAATCTCTAAAATTTACAGAAAATGTCAACACCTCAACAAGAAAAACAAAAATAATTCAATTATAAATTAAGCAGAGGATATTAATAGACACTTCACCAAAAGAGACATTCATGTAGTCAACAAACATGAAGAAATGCTTATGATCATTTGCCATTCAAGACATGTAAATCAAAACAACCAGATATCACTTCACCCCAGCATAATTAGCAAAGTTCAGATTAATAGATAATAGCAAAAGCTACTGAGGGGCACTGGGGAGAATGGATGTTATATATTGCTGATGGGACTACAGAACAGTGAAACTACCTTAGAAAGTGCCTACGTGTGGATCATTGTGATCGGTTTCCCCTTCCTCCTGTCCTCTCCCCCCCTTCCTCCTACCCTGGTATCACTACTCCCATTCCTGTTCCTGGATTCCGTGTGTCCTATCCCCACCTCCCTGGTGCTGGGGTACAAATAACAGAAACTGTGGGTGAAGCGAGACAGCGGTAGGTGTAAGATGTGTAAATAATAATAATTTATAATTTATCAAGGGGTCACGAGGGTGGGAAAAAGGAAGGGAGGGATGAAAGAGGAGCTGATACCAAGGGCTCAAATAGAGTGCAAATATTTAGAAAATAATAATGGCAACATATGTACAAATATGCTTGATACAATTGATGTGTGGTTTTTTTATAAGAGCTGTAAAAGCCTCCAATAAAATGATCTTTTAATTTAAAAATAAAAGTGACATGGTGCTTCCTCCAAATAGTCAGACTAGGAATACTATATGACCCAACAATTCCTTTACTTGGTTATATCCTATAGAAATAATAGCCATACCCATGTTCTTCATGACACTATTCACAATATCAAAACGACGGAAACAACTTAAATACTTAGCAGTAGAAGAATGGGTAAATACATTTTGGTACATACACACAAACAAGCCCTGTTGTAGCACTGAGCTGTTAATCACAAGGTCCACTGTTTGAACCCACCAGCTGCTCCATCGGATAAAGAAGAGGTTGTCTACTCCTGTAGAGATTTAACGTCTTAGAGATCTAAAATGGCAGTGCTACCCTGTCTCATAGAGTCTCTATGAGTTGGAATCTACTGGATGACACTGAGTTTTTACCTTAAAACACAACGGAATACCATGCAACATTAAAGAGTAATGATAAATCTGTGAAACACCTTACAACATGAATTAGTCTGAGTGAAATTAGTCAAGCACAAAAGAACTAATATTATATGACACCACTATTATAAGAAGTCAAGAATAGGTTTTTACAGAAAAAAGGAGGGGAAAGGGAGGAAATGAAATTGCAGGCTAATGGGCAGACAAGTGTTAACTTGCATGAAGGGGAAGGCAATATATAGTAAGAGGGAACTTGGCCAAAAATACTGAGGAACAGAAAGACACTCTAAGGTTTGGAAGAGTTAAAGGCAACAGAGGCAAATCTGATTATATACACAATCTTGCAACAGTAAGGATCTAAGAATAGATAATAGCTGAGAGTGAAAGAATGGGCATTTACCCACAGATACATGTATATCTGATGGAAGATATTTGTATATACCTATTTACTTTTACTGCAATTTATCATGAGTGTGGTGGAGCATACAGGTGACAAAATTATGAGCACTTCTTAGACATAAACAAACAGCTTGAGTGAAGCCGGGGTGATCTGAACCATAGTCTTGGGGAACACCAATGTCAATTAAGATAACATAGCTTGCAAAATCTATGTTCTAAATCCTTCTTTGCTGAGTGGTGACTGGGGTCTCAAAAGCTTTTAAGCAGCCATCTAAGTTGAAACTATTGGTATCTAGCAGTCCAGAAGAAAGAAGTGATTGAAAATAAAAAGATACAAGGAATTAATCCAATGTACCGTGCAAACATTGATATACACTACCCTGACCCAAGAAGTACTAGATTGTGGCCAATTACCACTAGGGATCAAATTAGTACATCCTGGATAGTATATCCAGAAAACATGAAACAGAACTGAAAATCGTAAAACAGACCAGGCTTACTGGTTGGCTGGAGACATATGGGATTCCTTACCCTTAAGATCTGGAATTGAATTCACCTCCACATTAGAATAATTAATCACTTAAGACTAAAAGGGTAGCATTTACCAAGGGACAAAGTTCAGAGGGTTAGGAAATAAAGAGGAATTAAAACACGAGGCACAGGAAGTAGGATAAGGGATGGTACATTGAGAGGAATGGAATGGAGGAGGTGAATAAGAATGTGTATGAATTGTTGAATGTAAAACTATGATCTGCTCTCTCAACTCTCATTTATTCACAACAATGTTTTTGTATGTGAAGTTTTAACATAGCAACAGATTAAGAAAAACATTTAAAAACAGATTATCAACAAAGGACTAGGATCCAGTGTATATAAAGAAGTTTTACATGTCAGTAAGGAAAGTGTGAAGTTTGGCTACCAGGTTGTTACCCACAGGGGACCCAGCAAGCTCCAAACCTGTTTGGTTTGTTAGTGTCCAGAGATAAGCCACGCTCATGCACATGCACACAGCAGCAAAGAGGTTAGCCACAGTTTTATTAAAGCATAGAATCACTTCAAAAGGAATGAAGCAGGACCCTCTCTGGAAGTGAGAAGGGCCCCTAAAGCATAGATAAGATACATTTCACTCGGGGAGTCAACTGGGTGCCCCTCTCGAGGTGAGAGGGGAAGTTGTCTAGGGGGACGCGTCTAGTTCTTATATGGCACTTCAAATTGTGAGAGGGTTGCCACTCTGCAGAGGGTCAAGCAACTTTCTAATTACTTAATCAGTCTGTTCTTGGCTCTCATGAATTATTTCTTTCAGTTTTATCTGAGCTGCTGCTCTGGGTCAGCATGTCGCAGAATTATCTCCAAGTACAGTCCTGCATCAGAATTTCTCAGAATGTTTCAGGATTTTCTGTGAGCACAGTCTGGCATCAGGATTTTCACTAGGGCCTGGCATCAAGGTTAAGGTGTTTTCCAAGCCACTTTCCACAAAGTCCTTTTTCCATAACTTGTTTCACAGGGTCCTTTGCTCATTCTTGGTAGGGCAGAGGCCCCTGTTCTGTTCCTGTCAGAAAGCACAAAATATTTAATAGAATAATGGACAAGGATATAAAAATATATTTCATGAAGGAGGAAATTCAAATAATCAATTATAATATGTAAATATGTTTACTCTTACCAATAGTCAAGGAACTATAACTTTAAACTAATATAAGATATATTTTCAAATTCACCAAATTGGGAGAAAATGAAAAGAAAAAAATAGCACAACAAAAAACCCTGCCAAAAACAATCAGGAACAGACTTGGAAAAAATGAAATTATTTTGCACATAAGCAAAAGTGTAATCCTTAAAGCTTACATTAGTTAATTTTCAGAAGTAAAACATAGTCCTTTCTTCTTACTCTATCTTAGTCTAGAAGTTCAACAACAACCTGTCCACCAGCGACAACTATGCTAATATTTGAAATACTGATGGTGTAGCTCCATCACCAGGAAGGACTAATCAATCATGGGAGAAGGACAAAATGTTTCATAAAGTGGAAGGCCAGGGGTGGTGAGAGAAACCCTCAATTAGATGGAATGACACAATGAACTATAACATACCAAATATAATGAAGATGGTGCAGGGTTGAGCAATGTTTCATTCAGTTACACTTGAGGTCAGTATAAGCTGGAAATTAATGAATTGCAACTAATAACATTTAGGAGAGGATATTCGAGGTTTCTGGTAAAGTTGAATATGCTCCTATCCTTCAACCTATCAATTCTACTTCTAATCAGATTCTTCGTTACTATGATGTTTAATTTTATGGGTCAACTTTGGTTGTCTATGGTGGTCAGTTGTTTTGTAAAACATTAGTTGTTTTTATAAAGTAATTTTGTGTCATTAAATCAGTGGCATCAGGTAAAATCAATTACCTAGTGCCATAGTGATTATGCATTAGGCTACTAATCCCAACTCCAGTAATTCAAAACCACCAGACACTCTGTGGGAGAAAGGAGGGGCTTGAAGGGAGACGTCGAACAGGGCAAGAAATGACAAAATACCAATTTATAAACTATCAAGGGCTCATGCGGGAGGGGGGATCAGGGAGGGAGGGGAAAAATGAAGACCTAATGTCGGGGGTTTAGATGGAGAGAAAATGTTTTGGGAAACTATGTACAAATGCGCTTTACACAATTGATGTGTGTATGGAGTGGGATAACAGTTGTATGAGCCCCTAATAAAATGTTAAAAAAAATAAAAACTGAAAAAAAAAAAAGTGTTAGTCTTGAAAACTCATAAGGCTAGTTCTATCCTGTACTATAGTGTGTCTGTGAGTCGGTATCGACTCAATGGTGGTGATTTTTCTCTAATCTCATTGAGCCTCAGTCAATCAGCTGAAGGCTTTAGGAGCAAAGCCGAAGTTTTCCTAAGGTGCCTAAGTTATGTGCCTAAGTTTCCTAAGTTATGCCTCCAGAATATAAATGGATATTTTGCCAAGACACTTTTGCTTTTCACTCTTCTCATTGTCTGACTTAATAAAATTTGAGATGAAAGCCATAGTATATATCCAGTCTGTCCCCTGGCCAGATCTTGGAGTTGCCAACTCTCTACAATTACTTGAAGTGTCTTTCTCTCTAGTTTCTCTCTTTCTCCATATATATGCATATACACAAACGAGGGGTTTCAAAAAATTTGAGGAAAAATGAAATTAAAAGATAGTTAATTTCTCTACAAACTTTTGAACCTTCTTAATATATGTGTGTGTGTGCATGCCTGTGCATGTTTATGTTTCTTCAGTGAAGCTTACTAAGAAAGTAACACTGCTTCCAATAATTGTAATGTGAATCATCTGAATTAATAAAGGCCTATCAGTAGCAAAATACATTGTGCTGTCCTCATAATCTGGAAAATATGCAAATAGTTAAAATGACAAACCAAAATTAAATATATAAACATTGTTAAATCCTAATAATATAAATTTCATTTAAAAAGAAATGGCATATACATTACCATGGTATTTACATAAAGTTTAAAGCAAGGCACTAAACAGCAAATTTCTATTAGTAAAATCTTAATTAATACAGAAACACATATAGAAATGATAAACAGGATTAAGGATAGTAGTTAGCCTTGGTGAGGGGAATAGTTTATGGGAGATGGCTCTTAAGGCTTCAATTTATTTTTAATGCATTGTTTGATATAAATATGTATGTCAATGAAATATATATAGCAAAATATTCAGATTTGATAATAGTGGAAAATATGTTGAAACTTTTTCTATTCTTTATGCATAATTGGGATATATCTGATTAGGAAGTTTAAATGTCTGTTGAGATCTGGGGATTTGATTTTTTTTAATTGTTAAATAATATGAATATAAAAGGGGAAGGGATTACCTAGGGCTCTGAGAATAGCTAAGCTAATTACACTCCACTTTTCTCCTCATATTGCTCATCAAAATGGCTGATTGTTAGAAACCGTGTCACTAAAAACTTAAAGTTAAAATGTGTACCCACTAGTTCTAAAGCTATTGAATGTAAACAGGCCTTGGGAATGCTGTAGAATCTATAGTGTTTGCAGCAAGGTTTGGAATTTGGCATTATTTCTCTGTGATTAGATTATAAACTGTAATGATTTTCGAAGTTCAAAATTTGTCATTGTTCATATTTTTGTCTAGGTAACACTTGAGTCCTTTGAGAATTTATCTTAAAGTTTAAGATTTGAAAAGCTCTATGGCTGACACTGTGGCTTGATGTCATTGGTAAATGATTTCCATGTTATACAACAACTCTTCACAAACTTTTGAGGAGAGAATTCGGACCTTTAACTATTTGAGAATGTGGCAGGTCTTCATTCATTCCCTCAAACTTCAATGACACTGCCAAACAGAAGAGGGCCCAGTGACCTGGGCTGTAGATCCAGAGTTCGCTTATCAAGTTAGCAAGGGTGTGGTTGCTCAGGAACTCAACACAAAAGGGTACACTGAGTCCCACAAACAAAGGAGACAGAGATTGAAAAGAGAGAGGGAAAAACTCCATCATCTTTCCAAGCCTGCACCTGCCTTTTCCCCCCGCAACCTCAGCAACCCTGACATCAAACGGGAATACGTGGGCTAAATCCTATGGCTATGTCTAACTCTGGAAGAAAGAGTAAGAATTGTCCAATGATGGGAGGAACTATTATCTATTCATTCATTGAGCACAAATGGAGAGCTGGTTACCCTGGAGCCTGAGTGGTACAGTGGTTAAGTACTCACAGGAAAATGTACCTGGTGGTCTGTTTCCATCAAGATGACACCCTCCCTCAGGAGCTGATACCAAGGGCTCGAGTAGAACGAAAATGTTTTGGAAATGTTGATGGTAGCATATGTACAAGTGTGCTTAATATAACTAAATGATGGATTGTTTTTAAAAAAATGACACCCTAGGAAGCCCTATAGGGCAAGGTTTTTGTTTTCAGTCAGAAAAACTTATAAAACAGGTAAACCTTTAAAAAAAGTTTAAGATTCTATGACTAAAGAAAAACTGTAGATGTTTTGTTCTGGTGCTTTGAAGTAAGAGCAGAACTCTAAATAATAGTCCTTATTATAATATTGGGGAAACCAAAAACCCAATCTCACTGCCATCAAATTGATGTTAATTCAGAGTGACCTTACAGGACAGGGTAGAACTGTATTTGCATATTCAAGATTGTAACTGTTTAAAGGAGTAGGAAGCCCCATCTTTCTCCTTCAGAGTGGCTAGTGGTTTCAAACTGCTGATCTAGCAGTTACAAGTCCAACACTAACCACAATGTACCAGGGCTCCTGCACAGTTACCATGATTGTGAACTTCACATTCACCTGAGTCCTCAGAAGTAAGTATTTTATACTTTTCTTAAGGGAAACATAGTTTGCTGTTATTATAAGTGAATGCCCTTAAATCTTAATAATATACTCACATATGGTGATTTGTGTAACCTAATTTCTCTTAGGAAATTCAGAGTATTTTTGAGTACTACTTAGCATAAATTGTTACTCAGGGAAAACATTAAGAACTACAACAAGCAAGAGTTATAAAATATATTATTTAAACTTCTCAATAGAGGAATTTGGGGTCATTTATTCATGATGTGACATGTTGTCTTCCATGAATGGTGAAAAAAGACTAGACAAATTTTATTTGCTCAACTAGTATTTGACTTAAACTAGTACATGTCATTATCATTAATTTTATTGTAAAGTAACATTATCAAGGACATTATGACTTATTATGTCAATGCATAATTGTTAATGAAACAAATATCAAACAAGAACTTTCAAGCTTATTTTGAATGTGAAATGTAAGATAGAGATTGAAAAGTATTTTTATTACCATTAAAATGACTGAGCATTTAAAATCAATGGCTTAAACTTTGTTCTATGTGTAGAATAATTTGAATAGAAACTTGCTTTTGTTATTAATAAGAAATTATTTTTCTGTTTTGTTTTTTCTTGTTGAAAAGTCCAAAATGAAAAAGTTTCCTTTGTGGATTTCTAAAATTAATTATAGATCAAAAAGTGAGAAGAAAACAGCAATAAATTTAATGTGAGCCTCCCATAAAACTCTCCTTGATTTCAAAACATGCAGTCCATATTTGATTCCTCAGAATATATAAAATCTATATGGAGCAGCTTGACATATGAATATGTGAGATTTGACATATGCACAAATACTGACTTGTTCCCTTAGCTCCTGAAAAGACTATAAGTGTCTTATAAATAGGATACAGCTTGTATAACTTCTCTTCTGTCTTCTCATTATTTGCCTCAAGAATCTTCATAAAGCACACGTTCAATAAACCTAGATTGTATCATTAAAACCTTATCCATCCATCTGTCCCTACACTACTTCAATCCCTCCTTTCCAACTGAGTTAGTGTTCAACATTTTGTGTGTTTTTCTCATTTACTTATTCCTAAGTTTCTTTTTAATTTCATATATAAATTGTTGAGTATCAGGCTCCTTATATTTTACACAAATTAGAAACATTTCACCATGTCGAGAATTCTTTATCCACCAATTTGAACATAATTTATTTAGAATTCAGAAGAGCAGATACAAGAGTCACAAGTAACCACATATATAACCACTTATCAACCACTCACATGAGCTGACATATGGACAATAAATTGTTTACTGGTATCGCCAGCCTCTTAGGAGGTGAGTGTGTCATCTCTGTGCTATTTCAAGTAACTATTTCTTGTTGAGTGCCATGCGAAGCAACTTGTGCATGTTCAAGCAAACTGTCTCCTAATTGAAGTGATGAAATGGAAAGGGGACTAAAAAGCATTGGGACCTCATTCGTGTCTTGAAATTAATCACAGGAATGTCAAGTTTGTTTACTCCAACATAAAAAGCTGGATGTTATCTGAATCTCTACTCAATGAATTCCCTGTACCAGTAATATAGTTCAACTTTAACTTGACTTTCTCATGTAAAAAAGTAGAAGTAAAACTGGTAAGTCATATTTGTCTTTCTTCATATTATTTACTTTTCTTTAGTTTTAAACTTAAGAATTACTTATTTAAGCATAGTGTGTGTGTGTGTGTGTGTGTGTGTGTGTGTGTGTGATCTGTTGTTGTTTTTAGGTGCCCACGAGTTACTTCTGACCCAGAGCGATTCTATGCACAACAGAATAAAACACAAAACACTGCCCGGGCCTGCACTATCTTCCCTCGTGTTCCCGTGCTCCAGTCCATTGTTGCAGCCACTATGTCAGTCCATCTCCTTGAGGGCTCCTCTCTTTCTTAAATTTTTTTCTACTGCCACTCCAATTAATTAAGAATGACAACTTCTCCAGGAACCGATCTCTCCTGACAATATGTGCACCGTATATAAGACAAAACCATGACATCCGTGCCTCTAAGTATCACTCTGGCCATAATTTTTCCAAGACAGGTTTGTTTGTCCTTTTAGTAGTTCATGGTACTTTCAGCGTTCACCAGCAACACAATTCAAGTGTATCAGTTTTTCTCCAGTCTATCTTATTCAATGGTCAACTGTCACATTCATATGAGGCAACTGAAAATTCTGCGATTGGGTCAGACACAGCTTACTCCTCAAAATAAACCTTTGTTTTTCAATACTCTCAAGAGGTCTTTTGTGGCAAATTTACCTAAGGCAACATGTCTTTTGAATTCTTCACTGCTTTTTCCATGGGCATTGATTGTAGATGCAAGCAAGACAAAATACTTGACAAATTCAACCTTTTCTCCACTTATCATGGTGCTACCTATTGGTCCAATTGCAAGGATTTTGGTCTTCTTTACATTAAGTCTTAATGCATACAGAAAGTTGCAATCAGTGACCCTCATCAAAGAATATTTTCATATTTTTTTCATTCTCTTTCTACAAGAATGTTGTGTCTTCTGCACAAATAAGCCTTCCTCTAATTTTGAAACTACATTCTTCTGCATATAAACCAGATTTTCTGATGATTTGCTCAGTACAGAGATTGAACAAGTATGGTGAACACAACCATGCCCTACATCTTTCCAGATTTTAAACCATGGAGTATGCCTTTGTTCTATTTGTACAACTGCCTTTTGATCCATGGACATGTTCGACATAAGCACAATAAACTGTTCTGAAATTCCCATTCTTCTCACGGGCATCCATAGTTTTTAAATTATATACACACTTTAATGCTTTGGCATAGTCAATGAAACACAAATGAACATACTTCTGGTATTCTCTGCTTTCAGTTAAGATCCATTTGACATCAACAATGACATTCCTTGTTCCACATCCTCTTCTGAATCTGGCCTGAATTTCTGGAAGCTCACTGTCAACGTACTGCTGCAGCCATGGTTGGGTGATCTTCAACAAAATTTTACTGGAAGGTGATATTAATGATATTGTTCTATATTTTGAGCATTCTGTTGGATCAACTTTCTTTTGAATGGGCACAAATATGGGTCTCTTCCAGTCAGTTGGCCAAGTAGCTGTCTTCCAAAATTTCTGACATAGACGAGTGTGTGCTTCCAGTGCATCATCAGGTTTTGGAACATTTCAATTGGTATTCTGTCCATAGCTGGAGCCTTGTTTTTAGCTAATGCTTTCAGTGCTACTTGCATTTCTTCCTCAGCACTATTGGTTCTTGCTCATATGATACCTACTAATATGGTGGAACATAGATTAATTCTTTTTGGTACAGTGACTCTCTGTACTTTTTCTATCTTTTTTTGTGTGTTTCCTGCATCATTCAATATTTTTTCCATACAATCTTTCAATATTTCAACTTGAGGCTTGAGTTTTTCCTTCAGTTATTTTACTTTAAGATATGGTGAAAATAATCTTCCTTTTTCATTTTCTAAGTCTCGTATTTTGTACATTTCATTATAATATTTGACTTTGTCTTCTCAATCTATCCTTTGAAATCTTCCATTCAGCTATATTTTCATTTATTTTGGATATGTCATTAAAAGGGATCAGGCACTGGAGATAGACATGACACTTGAAGAAGATGAAATAGAGGGTCAGCAAAAAAGAGGAAGGCCTTTTGAGATATACTGACATATTGGCTGCAACAATGAACTTAAGCTTAACAGCGATTATAGTGTTGGTGCAAGACCAGGCAATGTTTCATTCTGTTGTATATAGAGAGAACTGATATGACAACACCTTAACTAAAATATGAGCAACTGCATAACTACTTTAAACTCCTTTCCTATAAAATTCTAAAATGATGAAAACACAATTGCATTTATCACTCTTGTGGGTATTGGAAAACCTGACATCCAAATGCTTTAGTCTCCCAGAACTATAGTTACATTGCTGCCTATTTTAAACTTAATAAATTGTGTGAAGTGAAAGTTCATAAAATAATCTTTAAGTAAATCTCACTTAATCTACTGTTTGGAATTTCCCAAACTTCAACCTTCACGAGAATTCTTTGTTAAACACAAATTATTTTATTATGTTTGAGAATAACCAAATAATTACCATTTTTACCACCATCCCTAATGTTAGTGGACCAGGATCCAAATTTTGAGACTGACTAAACTAAATGCCCTGGATTCAAAGAAATCACTCCTGCAATTGAAGTTAAATTAATCATTTAAGTTTGGGTTTAACTGTATCTAGAGAGCAGAGAGAAATCTAGTATCTGAGCAGCCCAGCGGCAATTCACCTGGCAGACACTCATGTCTCCTTCTCGATTTCTTAAAATCATTCAACTCAATGCAAACCTACCTTATAGGCATAGAAGTTACAATTTTCTTCCCTTTCCAATTTAATATGTTTGATACCAGTTAAAGATAACACCATTACACATAAATCCTCAACAAACCAAAGCAGGTCTTTCATTGTTCATTTATAAATCCATTAAAGAATTCTTAAATATTCCTCTAAATGTTAATGTACATAAATTTACTGTTTTCCTTTATCATCAGAAATATATTCTTCAACATTTTCTTCTAAAAAGCTTCGCTGTTTTGCCTTACATATTCAGGTAAGTCCACTATTGAGTCAATTCTGACTCATAATGACCCTATATTTGACAAATAGAACTGCTACCCAGGGGTTCCAATTTGAAAAATCTTTATGGAGCATTTAATCTCATCTGTCTCCTGTGATTCAGATATTAAGTCTACCCATAATTGATTTTTGTGTATGGGTTTTGGGACACAAGTATTTTGTGTTTTTTTCTTTTTTCCTCTTGATAGTTTGATGTTGTCCCAACATCAAACTATCAAGGGGAAAAAAGAAAAAAAAACTGTGATGGAGTAAAATTATTTGGTATGATTTTTCTATCTATAGTCTTTGTAACTTCCACCTAGTGACTGGGTAGAAGTATGCAAATAAGGCATAAAAGACTCTAATTTTTGTATTGGTCATCAGTTTTGCGATTCTGCTAGATATAAAAGTGATCCATTTCAGAAGTAGGAACAGAGAGAATCCTACAACCACCAAGAAGGACAATCCAACGGCTGAACATGTAAAAGATCTCTGACTGAATGACAGAGGAATCAGAAGCACCAGCTGCCACAACACCAAGACCATGAGACACAGCAAAGGAGCCAGAGTGGTGGGCTACATGGCTCTTAGAACAGGTAAAGCAGTGTCTTCAGATAGGCTTACAAAATGAGTTGCCATTTGGGAATTTACCAGTACTACAATGTCTAACACTTTCCAAGTGGTAATTTAATGTAACACTTTCCCAAACAGGGAAGAAGCCAAGGTGCTACATGGCTAAGAGTCCAAGGAACACCCAAATATGCCTGCTGAACATGGTTGAGAAGAGGTGCTACAGACAAAAGTATTGCATCCTTAATGTTTTCTGACATCCCTAATCCCCCCAAATTGTGAGTAGTATTTGTGGGTTATATATTTCAGTGAATCACCAAACCCTGCAGAGAAGCAGCATGTCATGTGAGGGATGGTTGATGCCAGAATAGGGTAAAGAAAGTTGGATGTTGAGGAATGCTTGGCTTCTGCCTCATAGGAAACATTGTTGGGCAGAGGGAGAGTTAGAGTCTCCTTTCCCTTTGTATAGCCAAAGGAGGTCACAAATCTAGTAATGTCTATCTCTAAGTGTATTAATAATTTTCTGTGCTTTATACTCTGTTATGTAATATCTGAAGAATTTAAAATATTACGTTCATAAAGCATACTGAATTAACTCTGGACTACCAAAATTATTCTTCAGTTTTAACTGGAACTTATCTATGAGCAATTGATAATCTGTTTCACAATCAGCCCTTGGCCTGATTTTAGCTGCTGATACTGAGTTCTTCCATCTTCTCTTCCCACAGATGGAGTCAATTTTATTTCTGTATATATGATGTGTAAAAGTATGTGTGTGTAGCTTCCATTTTTGTTGTTGAAAAAAAGGTATTTGTTAGGAAGAAGTCCTTGATTATGCAAAGTTCTATCGTGTGATCACCAGCTTTATATATTTATCACCAAGTTTATATTTCCAATTACTGCTCCTTCCTTTTTGTTTTCAACATTTTCATTCCAATGAAATTATCAATGAAGTTATCAATGAAGCTTGCTTGTATGTTTGATCAATTTCCAACTTTAATTGTTGGTAGAAGTCTCCACATTCTTTATCATTAGCTTTTGTGGTTTGTGTATAAATTTGAAAAATAGCTGTATTGATTGGTTAACTTGAAGGATGATAGATATAATCCTATAACAAACAACATAGTACTTCAAGATTGGCTTTGAAATGTCTTTTTTGACAATGAATGAAATGACATTCCTCTTGTGTCATTCCCAGCACAATAAATCATATGATTTTCTGATTCAAAATGGCCAATACCAGACAATCAATCAATGATACGTAAGTTCAGGTTAAAACTGAAGAAAATTAAAGCAACTTCTCAAGAGTCAAAATAAGACCTAAAGTTTATCCAACATGAATTGTAAGAGCATCTCAAGAACACATTTGACTCACTGAACACTAATCACAGAAGGCCTGATGAGCGGTCGGAGGACACCAAGACATGGTGCTGAAGGAAGAAGTTCAAGCTGAACTGAAAACATTAGCCAAAAATGAGGATCCAGGAATTAATGGAATACCAATTGAGATGTTCTAATGATGAAGCTGTTCTAATGATGAAGATGTTCAAGCTGATGAAGCACTGGAAGCACTCACTTGTCTGTGCCATGAATTTTGGAAAACAGCTACTTGACCAAATGACTGGAAGAGATCCATATGTGTACCCATTTCAAAGAAGGGTGACCAAAGAGAATGCTCAAATTATAGAACAATATCATTGACATCACATGACAGTAAAATTTTGCTGAGAATCATCTTCCAAAAAAAAAAGTAGAACAAGTGATATGATTGCTGATGTCTGTTTTGTTCTATTTTGTAATGGATCTTGGTGGAAAGCAGAGAATACCATAAAGTTGTTTACTGCAGTTTTATTGACTATGCCAAGGAATTCAAGTGTGTGCATCATTAAAAATTATGGATACTCATGAGAAGAATGGGAATTGCGGAACAGTTTATTGTGCTCATGTGGAATTCATACATGGATCCAGAAGCAGTAGTACAAACAGAACAAGGGAATACTGAATGTTTTAAAATTAAGAAAGGTCTGTCCATCTGTTTTGTGACCTCACATTCTTATTCAATCTACATGCCACACAAATAATTAGAGAATCCAGCTTATATGAAAAAGAATGTGGCATCAGAATTAGAGGAAGGCTTATTAACAATCTGTGATAAGCAGATGACACAACCTTATTTGCTGAAAGTGAGGAGGACGTGAAACATTTGTTGATGACGATCAAGGATTGCAACCTTCAGTATGGATTATAACTATATGTAAAGAAGACCCAAATTCCCACAACTAGTCAAATAGGTAACATCATGAAATGTGGACAAAAGAACGAATTTTCAAGGATTTTGTCTTGCTTGGATCCACAAACAATTCTCATGGAAACAACAGTCAATAGATCAAAAGATGAGTTGCATTTGGTAAATCTGCTGATTAAGACCTCTTTAAAGTATTGAAAAAGAAAGACGTTACTTTGAGGACTAAGGTGTACCTGACCCAACCACAGTATATTCAGTTGCCTCATATGCATGCGAAAGTTGGATTTTGAATAAGGAAGACCGAAGAAGAATTGATGTATTTGAATTGGCATGCTAGTGAAGAATATGGGAATTGCCTTGGACTGTTAACAGACAAACACATCTGCCTTGGGAGAAGTATGGCCAGAGTCTTCTTGAAGGCAAGGACGGTGAGATTTTGTCCTACCTCGAACATTTGTCCGGAGAGATCATATCATGTTTGGTAGACTGCCATTGAGTCAATATTGACTCATAGAGACATGCCCCCCTGCCCCCAGTGGGTTTTAAAGACTGTAACCATTTATGGGAGTAGAATGTTCAGCCTTTCTCCTGGGAAGCTGCTTATGGTTTGAAACTGCCAACCATTCAGGTTTCAGCCCAACGAATAACCATTACATCACAGGGTAAAGTAGAGGGGCAGACCTCCCCCAAGAAGAATTTATTTCAAAGGCCAGCACTGAATCCGCAGCTCCTGGAGAGAGATGTATCTGATCAGAGCACATGGGAGGAGATGACTGGGGGAGGAGGAGGGACTGGAGCACATCCTGGCCCACCAGGCCTTGAGGTCAATGACCCCAATTAGAACAGCCAGTAACAGAGAGGACCACATGGCCAGCCCCACTATGGGACATGATGGCCCTCACTGACCCATGGCCCTGTGGGGGACAACAACAGTGTGGGAATTGCACCCAATCTGATCCCACCACACTGAGGCAAAGCACTGGGGCAGTGCAGCAGAAAAGCAAGGGAATGGAGCAGCAAGGTCCCCAGTGAATGCTAAAGGTGGACTTTGGGGCCAGGGCATGGTGCCCCAACAGACTGGACTGGAAAACACTC
>NW_022103942.1:15263515-15299594 GCF_000313985.2 Echinops telfairi
AACAGAAAAGTGGGTGAAGGGAGACGTCGGACAGGGCAAGATATGACAAAATAATAATTTATAAATTATCAAGGGCTCATAAGCGAAGGGGCAGCGGGGAGGGAGGGGGAAAATGAGGACCTAATGCTGGGGGCGTAAATGGAGAGGAAATGTTTTGAAAATGATGAGGGCAATGAATGTACAAATGCGCTTTACACAATTGATGTATGTATGGATTGTGATAAGATTTGTATGTGCCCCTAATAAAATGATTTAAAAAAAAAGTCGAGGGGCAGAAAAAAAGAGGCAGGCCCTCACGGAGATGTACTGATGGAGTGGCTGCAACAATGGGCTCAAGCATAGGAACACTAATGAGAATGGTGCTGGACCAGGCAGGGTTTTGTTCTGTTGTGTGTAGGGTTGCTATGGGTCAGAAACAATCTGATGGAACCTAACAAAACAGATAACCCAAAAGAATAAATAAATCATTCTTAGAAGAAAACAAACTAGAATGTTCCTTGGAAGCCCAGATAGAAAGACTTCAGCTCACTTGCTTTGGACACGTCATCTGGACAGAGCAATCACTACAGAAGGACACTATGGTTGACAGAGGGTCAGCATAAACACTGGAAACTCCCAAAAAGATGAGTTGACACAATTAATGCAAACAATGGGCTCATATATGTCAGTTATCATAAAGATGGTGTAGGATTCTTCAAAATTTTATTGTTATACACAAGTTCACCATGAGTCAGAGCTGAGTTGATGAGAACTAAGGATAACAATATGAGGTTCAGTAAGTGTCACACCATATTACTAATGTTTTTAATGATTTTCAGTATTGTATTTTGTGCAAATAATGTGTGCTATGGCTTTTCAAACTGAGCAAACTTCTTACATTGTTGTCATAAGCACATTATACCAATATATTTTTATGTGATACTGATTACAGTTTTGTTTCTGTCCATTGATTTTCCTGTTACCAAGTGAAAAAAGCTAATATCATGAAACTTCATTTAAAGTAAGTATTTTCCTAAACCAAGATCAACTTGTGATGAACTGAACAGACTAGTGATGGAAATGGGACCTCATTTTGTAATTACAAAGTATGAAATCACAAAAAAACTAGAAACTATTAAATAAGAAATCATCCTAGACTTAAACTACAAAACCAAGATGGTATTTATATTTTATTAATTCTATAGATATAAAACAAATATAAGTTTTTATATTCTGTATCTTTGAAATCAACAAATAAAGGACACCAGAAGAAATTGTGTTTTTTATCTTAAAGTTAGCTATTTTAGTGTATTCATTCATTGTCATCATCATCCAACTTCTAGAATCCATCAGAGTCTGATCCCTCAGCATTATCATTATTGAAGTAACTGAAAGCTATGTGGAAATATTTCTGTGATTCCTATACTAATCGTATCATAATTACTGTTTTCAGTTTCTTAATTTTATTCACTAATATCTGCTGTCACACAATCCCAACTTTTCTGAAATCATTGTGGAAGGTTTCCAGAGTTATTTCCCCTCAAGCAGAAGCTACCCACTTGCAGGCTTTTGTAAACATCACTTGCTTCAGTCATCCTGATTGTGTGAACTCATGAATCATTTACTACACTCTTCTATTCCACTCTCTTCTCATGAAAGTTTTGAACATGTTCCTGCAGGTAAGGCCACCAAGTATGACTGTTATATGGGCAGTGGTTGAGTTAATATAATTTTGATATTAAATTATAAAACTTTTATCTTTTTAAGCAGCCACGGTGTCAAAAATGAATAAAGATACCTTTCAAAAGAATATCCCCTATCTGATCCATAGCATGTATCTACCTATATTTTCATAAATTATGGTACATCCATCCTTTCTTATTACAATTAACAACTGAACTGGTGGGCAGTTTTTCTCTTGAAAATCACCATTGACTTTAATTTATATCTCATGGTACAACAACAACCACAGTGCAGAAAGCTCGTATGTAACCAGTGGTTGTAATGACTACAGTTTTCATACCAACAAAAAAGCAGCTAAAAGCTTAGTGGAAAGAATGTAGAAAGATATATCAGAAAGTATCTATGCTAATCCTGTCCATTGCAGAAATAATGAATTTAGAGATTTCTTTAGTGACAAAGTGGTAGAAGTTGACCATCTTTTGCTCCCAGTCATCTGGAAGTTACTGGTTCTTATTGTCATAGAAAAAAAAGACCAAACATTAATTTTCACAAATTTAGAAACCCAGGTAAAACCCACCTTGAAATCTGGAATTCCTCTTTCATTTTTCAGAAATTTTGCTTTGATGTGAATTAAGACAGTAGAGGAAGCTTAATTTTGTTCCCTTTGAGAAATAATGCTGTCTTTCAGGTCATTCTCCAACTCAGGTGATTTTGCTTTGGGCCTATAATGTGCACATTTTCATGAATTCAGTTTCTCCAACTCCTTTTCCTCCTTTCTCCATTCATGAATAGAGGACTCATCACCCTTGAACTCTTTCATTGAATGAGGCTGAATGAGACTGAATTCACTTGCAATTTCAGGACACATGCACAATATATGCATGCAATATATTAGAACACGTTAATATAAATTTGTCTTTTCTGTGAGCCATATGTAGGGGAATGGAATTTTACATGTGTTATGTGTTGAAATTTTGTTAAACATTTATATCATTTTATGAACTCAAAGAGCTTTTTAACACACCTTGCTCTTCTCCCTTAACAGTAGCCTGATTATTCTTGGCCCTTTGCATTGCAATATAAAGTTTATAATCAGCTTATACACACACACATGCACAAACTATTGGGTATTAGATTAGAATTGCCTATCACCTAACAATCAAGTTTCAATAGTTGATAATTTTACAGAATCAAGTCTTATAATTCATGAACTTTGTATCTGTCATTTAATTAGTTGTCCTTTAAAAACTTCTAATGGTTTTTATAATTTATAATAGAGATGCAGTCAATTTATATGACCTTCTGGTCATAATTCCTTATGTGATATACTATAGTTCTGATCCCTATGACTATGGCTGTAATCCCAACCTGGAGGGAGTTCTCTGCTATATTAATGGACTGGATTGAGGTCAGATGAAGCCTCAACCTCAGTAGAGAGTGTGAACCAACTCACACTCTGTTTCCTTGAGGTATGATCTGCTAAGAGACAAAAACCATACTTGGATCAAAGTCTTTCCTCTGTGTATAAAAGCCATCTCAGAATCAGAGAGAAATCCCAAGACCATGTAAAGAGGGAAATTTTGGAGATCTGTTTGAAATGGCAGAGGCCAAGACCAGGGGAACCAGAGACTGACATGGAGACCATGGGACCAATGGTGCCAGACTGAGACCAGAGGCAGGAGCAAGGAAACCATGAGACAGTACAGAGGAGCAGCTCAGATGCTACGGAACTGTGATACAGAGCTACAGGCACAGGCAGCTTTCTTGGCCACAGTGGCAGAGGCCAAGGGACCACGTGACTAAGAGGCAGAGGTCTGGAAAAAGACTTGACTGCTGATTGGGGAGAGGTGTTGCTGTGCACCAATGACTGTGTCCATAAAATGTACTGGTCCTGACTTGTGGTACTCTATTATTAGTCCTCCTAATAATTATCAAACCCAGCATAGATGTAGAGTGCTGTGGACGGAATGAATAATGAAGAAAGTAAAGAAGGATAGAAGATGGAGGCATGTCTGACACCTGTCTCCGGGCAAGAGGGAAGTCAGTGAGGTGAAATATGGCCACTTCCCCTTCCCCACATGCTGTTTAATGCAATAATTTTAAGTTAGTTATTTCCTAGTTATTTGATATTTTGTGACTTTATAAAATGGCATTCTCTAAAATTTTATTTTCAAATTTGTTTGCACATAGAACAGACAAATAGCTTTGTATTGATCTTTTATCCACGATACCGCAATATTGCTTGTAATAATCAGTTTATCTGGAAATCCATCTGGATTTCTAACCTATAAAACTATATATATATCTTTTTAAAATAATAAGTTTTGTTTACTTATAATTGCTTTACTTTTACGTGTCCAATTATCAATTTATGTACAACTTACTGTACAGATTAAGACATTTTGTTCACTGTTAAATAGAAATTGTAGCAGTATTCTTATCTTGTTTTGATAAAGATATAATTTAATCTGGATTTCAAAAATGATGCTAGATTAAGAAACATTGTTAAATGAAAGGCAGTGAATTCTAAAACCGCTAAATTAATGAAACTGTTTTTAAAATCACCAGAAGTATATAATTTACATTCTTAATGGATTATTTACTAGCAGGAGTATTTTGTTATTACTATATGTACTTGTGTATAAGCCAACCTGAATATCAGCCAAGGTACCTAATTTTACCACAAAAATTGCATCAAAAATGTGCTGAAAACCTCAGCTTATACAGGAGCATATACAGTATGTTCGTTTTGTTGCCTTGAAACAGCTTTTGCTCAGTTATACTTCTATATATCAAATATGCTTAGTTTTAGATAACACAGTAACTTTTTAAAAAAGAGATGTGTTTTTTATATGCATGCAGTTCCATTGAATAAATTCATATGTACTATACCTATATCTTGACAGGAAAAAGGCATATAGTACGTAGTAGCTACAGGATGCCCTAGGTTTCTGTAGCCATACACAATGAGTCAATGCTATGGAGGAAGTTGAGGAAAATGTAATTACTTAGAGCAAAATTGCCTGGACATTCCTTCAGGATGAAATTATGGTAACCAGAAATGCCTTTCTGGCCTGGACACCAAGCCAACACTAACACAATAAGCAGAGAACATAAGATTAATATATAAGGATTTCATTTAATTATGTTTAGAATGGCAGAATATTCTTAAAATTTCAGTGTATTTTGAATTGCTTAGATAACTGATCATTTTCTTCCTAGTAGGCTAATTTTGAAGCAGTGAAATATTATGGGACATGCTTAATGTTATTATATTGAAAGGTATATTTTCTACATGGACCAAAAATCTACAGGTTCATGTAAACAGATAAAGACTTAATCTCAGGGGCGTGTAAACATTTACAGATTATCCTCACATACATTTTGTGAATACCTATTACAAGGGTTAACATATGGTCATTAAAACACTCCCCAAATGACCCAAATATGTTATTCATAGAGAAAAAGCAGTTAAAAGCACTATGACTTCAGGATATAACCTAATGAATTTACACAAAATCAAAGTCCAATTATGCACTTTGTAATCAAACACAATGGCAGATAAGAAAAAATAAATGGCCCAGAGGGCAATATTTCCTAAGCTCTCATGGTTGGTGTTAAAAATAATGAGAGGACTCCTCAAGCTCCTTAGCCTCATGTCACATAAATTTCACAGTTTGTGTCCAAGGAACACACCCTTAGGATATGTTGTCACATAAGGTTGGAATATATTCCTCATATGTTGCCCATTATGGAGCCCTGGTGGTGTAGTGGTAACATGTCGGGCTGCAATCCCCATGGTAGGTAGCTCAAAACTACCAGAAGCTCTGTGGGAGAAACATGGGTTATGGGGCTTTCTACTCCAGTAAACAGTTACAGTCTCAGAAACCCACAGTAGGTCTATATGAGTCATCAATGACTCGATGGAACTAAGTATATTGCCCATAATTAGCACATACTTCCCCTCCTAATAAGGATCCCTAGCATCGTAGTGGGTTGCTTGGTTGGTTGCTGAATTCTAGGTCAGCAATTTGAACCCACCAGCTTCTCCAGGGGAAAAAGAGTCTAAGAAACTCAAAGGGGCAATTCTATTGTCTTATAGGGTCACTACGAGCCAGAATTTCCTTAATGACATTGAATTTGTAGTTTAACTTGTTTTCCTTCCTGATAACTTGTCTTTTTTTGAGCCCTTTCTTCCCATGAAAATGTCTGTTTACTGCAAGGGAGTATCAAGTTATGACCAGAACTGTCTCACTGAACATGTGCAGAAAGTACAGTCATGACCTTCAAGTTTCACCAGTACGAAAGTACTTTTGTCAAGGAACCAAAAGTTGCCAGACCAAAACTTGTGAGATATTTGTGGCTGAGGGGTCTGATAAGCCATATCCTGTCAAGCCATATCCTGTGTACATATCTATTACATAATCATTATCTTTTTATCTACTTTCTTGTGTACATGTATAAAACTTTGCCTCGATTGTGCCTTGCCAACCCTGGTCCTTCCTTGTTCCTTGCTTGATCAACCAAAGTAGAGATCTTCCCTTTCCATTTCAGCCACTCTCTTTATTTGTGTCTCAGTTTTTCTGAGACTAGGTTTGGAAATAACAACATCTATTGCACTTAATGTTGTTTTTTTTTTTAATTTTGCTTAGTTTCTGTTATGTTTGTGTATTCATTTTTAACATAAAAGGAAATGTTGAGTTGTTCTTTTTAAATCAGAAAACATAATTGTCAATACTTTACATTCCCTATCACAAAATTTGGGAAGAGAATAGTTTATAGGTCAATAGAAAGTAAACAAAAACTTTATACCATTGGAAATGAATACCAAATTTTTGTTTATATAGATGGAAGTATCAAACTAGTCAACTTCATTTGCAGAAAATGTGGTAGCCATTTGTCTCAGTTCTTGTCATTTCTGGGTTAAGATTAATGGCATACTTGCTTCTTTAAAATATCAATGGTTACTGTGTTGATTAAATAATTCACTTTAAATGTGGCTACAGATACCTGTTGAGGCTGACATTTATTTCATCGTCATTCCCAAGTATCTCCTTGTTAATTGCTCTTCTGGGAATTGCATATATTATTATGCTTCCTTCTATAGTAGGTGAAAACAAAATATTTCTTTCAACAATGGTTTTAACTCAACAACTTGTCATGTTAATAACTTCCAATTTCCAATTTCTTTACACTGGCATTCCCTCCCTAGTTAGCTAATGCTGAAAATATTGGATACTGTTCTTTTAGGCATACAACTCTGATAATCCTCTGTTTCCAAAAAGTAGTCACAGAGAAAATAAAAACACATGTGACTGTATAGGCACACACACACACACACACACACACATTCTAACTCAAAGCCATCATGTTGATTCTGACTGAAAGGGACCCTGAAGAACAGAATAGAACTGCCCCTGTGGGTTTCTGAGACTAAATCTCTACCAGAGGATAAAGCATCATCTTTTTCCCTCACATGTTGTTGTTATTGTTAGGTACCATTAAGTCAGTTCTGACATATAGTGACCTTATGTACAACATAATTAAACACAGGGTGGTCCTGCACATTCCTTACTACTGTTATAATGCTTGAGCCCATTGTTGGAGCTACGGTGTCAATCCATATCCTTGAGGGCCATCTTCTATTTCCCTCTGCTTTATGAAACATGATGTCCTTCTCCAGGGAGTGGTCTCTCCTCTCAATGTGTTCAAAGTATATAAGACAAAGAATCATCATCCTTGCCTCTAAGGAGCACTCTGACCACACTTATTCCAAGTCAATTGGGTTTGTCTTTTTATCAGTCCATGGTATTTTCAATATTCTTCTCCAGCACAATTGAAATGCATAGATTCTTCTTTGGTCTTCTTTATTCAATGTCTCATTGTCACATGCATATGATGCGATTGAAAATGCCATGGCTTGGGTAAGGCCCACTTTCTTCCTCAAGTAAAATTCTTACTATTTATTACTCTACAGCAGTCTTGTCCAACATGATTTTGATCTCTTCATTGCTGCATCCATAAGCATTGATTGTGGATCCAAGCAAGACAAAATCCTTTACAATTTCAACCTGTCCTCCATTTATCATTTTGTTATCTTTTGTCCAGTAGTCAGGATTTTAGTCTTCTTTACATTGAGTTACAATATATATTGAAGGTTACAATCCATGATATTCACCAGCAAGTGTTTCAAGTCCTCCTCACTTTTAGCAAACAAAGCTGTGTCATCTGCAGAACACAGGTTGTTAAACAGCCTTCCTCTAATCTTGAAGTCACATTCTTCTGCATATAAACCAGCTTTTCTGATGATGTGCTCAGCATAGAGATTGAACAAGTAATGGTGAGAGGATGGATACAACCATGTCCCAAACCTTTCCTGATTTTAAACCATACAGTATTCCCTTGTTCTATTTGCACAATTGTCTCTTGATCCATGTGCAAGTTCCACGTGAGCACAATAAATTGTTCTAGAATTCCCATTTTTCTCAAGTTTATCCATAGTCTGTTACTATCCACACAGTTGAAGGCCTTTCCATAGTCAACAAAACACAATTAAACATCTGACTGGTATACGTGGCTTTCAGCCAAGATCCATCTGACATCAGCAATTATATCCCTTCCATGTCCTCTTCTGTATCCAGCCTGAACTCTGGAAGCTCCTTGTCAATGCACAGTTGCACCCTTGTTGGATGACCTTCAGTAAAATTTTACTGAAGATATCAATGTAATAAAAATAACATAGATGCTCAACATAATTTGAACATTCTGCTGGGTCACATTTCTTTAGAATGAGTACAAATATGGATCTCTTCCAGTCAGTAGGCCAAGTAACTGTCTTTCAAATTTCCTGGCATAGATAAATGAGTGCTTCCAGTGTTTCATCAGTGGTTAAAACATTTCAATTCATATTCCATGAAATCTTGGAGCCTTGTTTTTGGCTAATGCTTTCAAAATAGCTTGAACTTCTTCCTTCAGCACCATTGGCTCTTGCTCATATGCGACCTCCTGAAATGGTAGAATGTTGGCTAGTTTTCTTTGGTACAGTGACTCTGCATGTTGTTTCTATCATCTTTTGATGTTTCCTGCATCATTCTATATGTTTTCCAAGCAATCTTTCAATATTGCATCTTGAGGGGCTTGAATTTATTATTATTTTTAGTTCTTTCAGTTTAAGAACTTACACATAAACACCAAAAATCAAACAAAACCCAATGCCGTCGAGTCGATTCTAACTCTTAGCGACCCTATAGGACAGGGTAGAATTGCCCCTGTGGGTTTCTGAGATTGTAATCCTACTGAGCAAATCGACCATAGAGAAAGTTTAAGATCAAGGTAAAGCTATGATTTCTAAATTGTTATCTGGTTACTTCATTTGGGTATCCACCTTCTTTTTAGATGCTCATTTCTACAAATAGAAAAATTATTTCATGCTCATGAGCATTATTTCATGAGAGTTGGTGTGTTTTCAACAATTCAATTAACACAATTTTACCATGTACCTTTTATGATCTCAGTTTTGTGTTAGCTATAGCTGCTTGTTCAAAGCACATGGACAAGATGAGTATATATTTAAGGATTGATAAATTTGTTTGGTATGAAGTAGCTGGCAAGTCAACATAATTTAGATTTTTGGGTGATTATATCGTGATGTGAGAGCAGCATGTTGGCATAGTTGTAGAAGAGTGATGAGGTTTACACCTCTGGAGTTTTTAATTGAGCTTGTTATTTTTTTTAATTTAATCATTTTATTGGGAGCTTTTACAAACTTAGAGCTCTTATAACAATCCTTACATCAATTGCATCAAGCATATTTATATGCAAGAGGCAATGGCTTCACTGGGCCAAAAGCCAAGCACATTTTAATCATGAGATCATTTACAAGAAACAGATTGGAAACTTGAGCAAGTTTTATTTATCAGTATAGATTAGCATGAGTTAGCATTACTTATCAGCATGAGTTAGCAACACACATCTGATCAAGGTAGTAAGGTTTGCATCTAATATGCAAAACAAAAAAAAAATTCTATATAATTAGCCAATAAAACAAGGGAAGAAATAGTCATCTAAGCTTTAAAAAGGCATTATAAGTATGGTCTTTCTAACAGTTTTCTCACCTTTTAACTCTAATTTATTGTAGAACAGATTTTTCGCCACAAGTGTTTGTAAGGTGGAATTTTGCATTCCAATGAATTTTAGGATGGTAATAACTTGTTTAAGGGTTATAAAGAACTTTATGGGTGCTAAAGCAAATTGCCAAAATAATTTCACAAATTTAAAATATGATTAGTAAAATGTGAAGGGTCCTGTTTTAACTAATACCTCACTAACATTGATTATTTTATTCAGGGTTTCTAACATGATAGGTGAAATCTTGCATTTCATTAAATATTAATTTCTTAGCTGTTTATCTTATTGTTGTATGTTTGTTCTCCAATTTTACCTTAACCTTTTCTCCCTTTTATTATTGTCTCTTGATATATTTTTCTCCTCAAACTTATTTTTTTCCATGAGTTTTGAAACTGATTTGTATTTGCTCTTTATATGAAAATAAAACTTAGAACCTTTGATTAGATATGATCCAGGTGAATATTTTCCAGATTATGGTCATCTTGTACTGTGCATTTAGTTAATAAAAACAGTGAAGCAAAAATATTAATACAGTCAATTTATAAGCTTTAATTTTTATTTTTACATCCTAATTTAGGGATTTATAAAGTTAATTAATTTTGCCCATTATAAAATTATACGTTGAGTATAGAAGATTTAGAATATAAAAAAATGAGCTAAAAAGTATTTAAAACATCATTTCCTAGTTTTCAAAGAGCCGCATATTCACTATTAGTATTTTAAAATTTACTTTTAGTATTATTTTTGCCCCATGTAAAACTCAAACTCATTGCCATTTAGTTGATTCTGACTCCTACCGACCTGATAGGGCAGAGTAGAATTGCCCTGTGGGTTTCTGAGACTGTAACTCTTTACAGGAATAAATGGTTAGCAAGAAAGTTTTATCATGTTGTTGTTTGTTAGCTACAATTCCATTAATGCTATATGACATAGTAATCTCCTTTCTTGTGATATTATATGCCACTATATTATGTAATTTATTGATTAAATATTTATCATATATTACATGAGTTATTCTTGTAGGAAATAATAGAATATAAGCATGAACAAAGCACCACGTCACATGGAGAATATAGTTTAGTGATAGTGAGGTGGTGAACAAAACCACAATAAACTTAAAAATATGCAGCGATTTTTAATGTTATATAGAAAAGGTGGTCATGTAAGAGACATAAGGAAAGGAGATAAATTTGAAATTTTACAGGGGGCCAGGAAAAGCCTTGCTTATTTATATATATTTAGCCAAAATCTGAGTGCATTTGAAGAATAAATGATGGATATATCTAAGGGAATAAAGTTCCCGACAAAGGGACATTGCCTGAGTAAAGGAACTGAGGTGCTTGCTAACTGAGACTATAAAAGGAACGAAATGACAGAAGCATACCTCCGGAGAGAGAGATGAAATTAGACAGGTAAGGTCACAGTAAAGGTGGTGAAATAGGCTGCTGATGGAGTTCTGAAAAGGGGGAAGTTATATGATCTAAATTATATTTGAAAAGAATAATTCTGGAAGTTGTATGCATAATAAATGGTAGAAGGAAAATATAGCTCTTATAGGAAATTGTTAGGATCTGCTATGAAACTGGGAGCCCTGGTAGTGTAGTGGTTGCACTTTGGGCTGTCATAGGCAAGGTCAGCAATTCAAAATCACCAGCAGCTCCACTGGAGAAAGATTGGCCTGTCTACACCTGTCAAAAGTTACAGTCTCAGAAACGCACAGTGGGTCACAATGAGTCAGCATTGACTTATGGCAATGAGTTTGGTTTGGTTTTAGATTACGAAACTAGTGAAATATTATAGGTGATGAATAATGGCTATTTCAAAAAGGTTGTTGGCAATGGAGGCAATAAAATATACTCAAATTCTGAATAAATTTTAAAGGCTAACTATCATAGTTTCCTGACAGAATAAATATGGGGCATGAGAAAAAGAAAGATGCAAGTAGTAAAAGTTGGAAGAATGAGATAAGAGTTTAGTCATCGTATAATCTTCATAAATGCCATTTCAAATATTTTTTCCTTAATAAAGAAGGTCTATGTGTTAGTTGGATAGGCACTGAACTGCTGACCACAAGGTGAATAGTTTGAACCCATCAGCCATTCCTTAGGAGAAAATGAGGCGACCACCTCAAATAAAGATTGATAGCCTCAGAAATCCTGTGGATTTGATCTACCCTGTCCTGTAAGGTCCCTATGCATCAGAATCAACTTGATGGAAGTGGCTTTGTTTTTGGTATAGTGTGTGCTAATAATAAGCTATTTAGGAAATTTAACTAACCCCCAATAATCAATGAAAATGATTCAGTGTCTTCATGTAACTTTATAGTCCTCTCTGTCTGTCTCTCTTTCTCTCTCTCTCCCCCTACACACACGTACAGAGAGAGAGAGAGAGAGAGAGATTTGTTATAACTTTAGCTAACTATATCCATCACTTAAGTATAGAAAGTTTTATAAACTTGATAGTCTCATCTAATATGCTCTAGTGCTTTTGTGCTTTGATTTTTTAAAAAAATGTCCTTTGTAACTGCATTTCCTTTAGAACATAATTTGTGCATGACATAAATTGATAGATCTGTTATGTCTTATATAATAATTCATTGTCCTAGCAGCTTTGGAATATATTTTATAGGTCTAAACCTCTAGATTAGTGTTTTTAGACCAATGGTTGATAAACTGTGGCTTACCGGTCAAATCTAGGCCATCACTGTTTTTGTAAAGTTCACAAGAATAGCTTTCATGATAAGTATATTTGCAACTCATTAGATAATAGAGAACACTGAGTTTGAATCCTAATTAAATTAAATATTATCTCTTGTGCCAAAAAAAATCCGTTATTTTCATGCCTTGTACAGTTGTATTTAAAATGTTCTCTAGTCCAGAAATAAACACTCATATCTCTGGACAATTAATATTTGAAAAGGGTGCTAAGATCATTCAATGGAGAAAAGCACCCAAAACCACATAAAAAAGCAACTCAAAAGGATGAAAGATATAAATCTAAGAGCTAAATCTACAGAATTTGTAGAGCCAAGGGAAAAAAACCTTCCTGACCTTATGATTGGCTATGATTTCTTAAATATGTCACCCCAAAACATCCATGAAACCTACTCCACCCCTCCTAAACATTGGACTTGTCACAGCAGTGCAGTGATAAAGATTCCTATAGTTTGTGAATGAAAGATTACTATTAAGATAGTGGAAAGACAATGAATAGAATGAAAGAAAATACCTTCCAACCATATTCCTGATCAGAGTTTAGTATACAGAGCATAGAAATACTCTTACAGCTCAACAGCAAACAGAATGACAAACCAATTTTAAAAGACTTGAATAGGTATTTGTTTAAAGAAAGTATTAAAATGGCCAATAGACACTTGAAAAGATGCACATAGTCAATAAGGAAATATAAATTGAAATCATAATAAAATATTTCACACCCAGTATTATCACTATTATAATTTTTAAAACAGAAGGAAAATAAATGTTGACAATGATATGGAGAAATTGGAATACTCACCCATTGCTGTTTGAATTGAAAATGGTGTTGCCATTGTGGAAAAGAGTATGGCAGCTCCACAAACATTAAACAAAATTATATAACTCAGCCATTTCACACCTAGAAATATATCTGGAATTTTTGAAAACAGGGACCTGTATGACAAAATTCATGGCAGCATTAATCACAGAAGCCAAAAGGTGAAAAACACCCACGTGTTCATCAACAGATGCATGGATAAACAAAATGTGGTATGTGTATGTGTGTGTGTGTGTGTGTGTGTGTAATTCAGCCATAAAAAGGAATGAAGAAACATGGATGAACCTTAAAAGCAAGTGAAATAAACCAGAATTAAAAGGGAAAATACTATATGTCTTCAGTTAATATGCACTATCTGGAATAGACAAAAGACAAGTGCTTGTTAAATGTCATAAAGGCTTGGAGCAAGGGAGTTTGGAAGTTACTGAATAATGAACAGAAATGTTTTGTTTAGGGTGATAAGACATGTTACTATCCAGTGGAATTTGACTCATGGTGACCCCAGGTGTATGAAAGCACTATTGGGCTCCATAGGGTCATCAAATGTTGATTCTCCAGAAATATATCACCAGGCTTCTCTTCCTAGGCAACTCGTAGTAAGCTGATATCACCACATTTTTGGCTACCAGTTAAGCACATTAATGGTTTGAAACACAAACAGATTTCTCTGATTAAATTAACCACTGAACCACCAGGGATCCTTAGTTATAATATCCTAGATTATGTCTCCTGATCAACAGAACACAAAATATTTACTCTGTGTTCCCTTAACTGAAAAACAACTAACCAACCACTGTTTGACATATTTATTAGTATGCATATGAATCCCACGAAAGTCAAACTTATAATGTAGATTTCTCTTGTTAATTCTCTTCCCCCACTACTACATCCATTTTGATTCAGTAAATAAAGTCATTATAGGATTGTCAACTTTAACATGCAAAATTAATTATGATGTACGTTGGACCTAGTTTTGAGAAATATGTGATATCAACATCCACTGAGCCATATTTCAATATTGCCTTCTAACAACATAGGCCCTTATTTCCCCACCATCATGCGGATAGTCGCTTTAATGCTGTGATTATAGCATAGTGAATTGTCACAGGGACGAATCTTACCTATGATTCTTTCCACCCACCATCATTTATCCAATCATTTTTCCTTCTAACACAGTGGTTCTCAACTTTCTTAATGCCGCAATCCTTTAATACAGTTCCTCATATTGTGGTGACCCCCAATCATAATATTATTTTCGTTGCTACTTCATAACTGTAATTTTGCTACTCTTATGAATTGGGTGAAACCTGTGAGAGGGGCGTTCGACCCCCAAAGGGGTTGCAACCCACAGGTTAAGAACCACTGTTCTAACACAAACTTGTTTGGGAAACAAACTCTTATATTTGGTCTACATGATCTGTGGTTCCTAATCTGTGATAAACATGTGATAAACAATACATTTTACTGGGGTCCAATGTCTTTGTGCTCATCTTTTAAAAAAATTTCCATGTTTACTATTGTTTATGTACAAGGGTAAGTAGAAACATATTACTACTAGGTTTACAACCCAGGAGCTCTGGTGCTGCAGTGTTTACATGTTGGGCTGTGATCCATAAGGTCAGCAGTTTGAAATCACCAGCAGCTCAGAGGCAGAAAGACTGTGCTTTCTACCCCGATAAAGAGTTGCAGTCTTGGCAATCCACAGAGGGTCGCTGTCAGTCAGCATTGACTCAATGGCAGTAAGAATTTTTGGACTGGATTTACAGTTCATATACATGCATGGCTTGCTCTCAATAAAACATATTTAACTATGTCTCTTTGATCAGTAGATGACTGCAGACAAGTTCTCTCAGTACTTCAATTGGGGTGCTTGTTAAAATAAGGATACAATTAAAACGAGCTTCCAAGGGAATCTGCTGGTACAGTTGTATTCATAGCACAGGGTCTGGTGACAGTTTCCTGGGATTCCCAGGGAGTAATTTGATAGACGTTCTCAAAGGACACAGGATGATCACAGGGGGTTGTTAGAAAGATATTTGAAGAAAATTGAAAACTGCATTGGTGAGAAAAAGCCCAGGAAAATTGAGCAGAGGGATTTTTCTCTGTATCTGTTCATTGTTTGAGGGTAGCAAGGCATGCCCTATGATAATTTCCATTGGGAAACCTTACTACATCTATGCGACAGCCCTGATCTTGATCTTTCTGCCGTCTTTTTGTTTCCCAAGGTGAAATTACATTTCAAAGGAACATGATTATTTTATCTCGAGGATGTTAAAACTGCTGTTTTGATGTGATGTAAATCAAAGACTGCAAATTCTATAGGGAAGGGTTGGGAAAGGGAAATACTGTTTTCAATAGTGTACAGTCCCAGAGGGAGGATATATCGAGAAAAAATAGCTTCTTTATTTTGATATTTTTGTTCAATAAATGTTCCTGTAATTTTGTCACAGTAATTTTTATGTACCCTTGTGTGTGTACTTTAATTTATCATTATCCCTCTAAGTTCCCTACTAACGCAAACTGTTTAAATTTACTAGAGTTAGCATCCAGAAACCCTGGTGCTTATGCTTTCGGCTGTGATCCGCATGGTTGGCAATTCAAAATGACAACAGCCCTGTGGGAGAATGACTGGGCTTTCTACTTCCTGTTCTCAGAAACCCACATTGGATCACTATGAGTTAACATTGACTCGATGGCAATGCATATGGTTTTCACAGCACTGCCCCAAATGTAATTGTCATGACAATTTTGAATTTTAACAGGTGCGATGTATCATTTATGTATGCCAAAGCAAATTTATAATTTACCAACGTACTTTATAAATAGCAAATGTTGTCACATATGAATAAAAACAGCAAAACAGAGTTAGCTTTGAAAAACCACCACAGTAAACACATTTCAGAGTCATTGCTATTAGAAGTTAGCAATTATTGGCTAGACTATCTTAATTAGAATTCCATAAAGTCCTGGAGCTTTTATGTAGCATATATGAAATTGAGGGAGAAATAATCAAGCTTCTGAGATTAATTAATACATTAAAAATTGATTCTTGTTAATAAATTTTCAATAATGCGTTATAATTTTATAATACAATATCAATTTCACAACCCTAAAGTTCTTGGTCCCAGATTCCAAATGCCAGATAAAATTTCAAACAAGCAATTGTTTGCATCAAAAGCTCAGCTTATGGTGAGGGGTGAAAGGCGGACAATGAGTCCAGGAAGAAAAAGAATGTTTGGACACTGATGTGGTAGCAATTTTGCAGTTCAGCTTGATGTGATTGCACTATGGAATGAAAGATGTATCTATTAAATCCCACTTAATAATTCGAAAAAAGGAAGCTCAGCTTAAGTGATCTCAACAACTGTTGAGAAATGACTGTGGCATTCTGTTTTTCAGTTTATATATCATCATCAAATGCAATACAAGGTTTCTCTCTCTTCTCTCTCTGTTTTGCATTCTCCTTGTTGCTTGGGTGTACATTGATGTGCAAAAGAGAACAGAAAACTGTTGTTCTCTCAAAGTAATTCGAGAGTTCAAAGATATTGTGCCTCCTTTTTATTACTAGTCATCACTTTTACTTATTTTGTGGGCACTCTATACCTGAGGACAAGGGTGGAAGCACTATCTATTATAGATAGGTTCTCTTTTTTCCCCTCAACTATAAAACTCCTATGAAGATCAAGGATTGTAGCCTTTAGTATGGATTACAACTCAATGTAAGGAAAGCAAAATTCTCACCACTGGACCAATAGGTGACATCATGATAAATGGGGAAAAGGTTGAATTTGTCAAGGAACTTTTGTCTTTTTTAGGTTCAAAATCAATGCTCATGGAAGCAGCAGTCAAGATATGAAAAGACATATTGCATTAGGTACATCTGCTGCAAAAATCTCTTTAGAGTAGTTAAGATCAAGGATGTTACTTTGAGGACCAAGGGGCACCTGGCCTAAGCCATGGTATTCTCTCTTGCATCAATGCATGTGAATGTTGGACACTGAATAAGGAAGACCATAGAATAATTGATGCATTTGAATTGTGTGCTGGAGAAGAATATTGAAAGTACCAAGGATTGCTAAAAGGACAAACCCATCATTCTTGAAAGAAATAAGGCTAGAGTGCTCCCGAGAGGCAAGGATGTCAACTTAGTCTTACATTCTTTGGACAGATTGTCTGCAGAGATCATTCCCTGGAGAAGACATCATTTTTGGTAAAGTCAAAGGGTGGCCAAAAAGAGAAGAACCCTCAACAAAATGGATTGACAGTATCTGCATCAAAGGGCTCAAGCATACTTTGAGGATTGTGCAGGAGGAGTATGGAGCGTTTCATTCTGTTGTGCATAGGGTTGCGATGGGTGGGAGTTGACTTGATGGCACCTAACAACAACAACAA
Organism: Echinops telfairi; assembly: GCF_000313985.2. Classification (NCBI taxonomy): domain Eukaryota; kingdom Metazoa; phylum Chordata; class Mammalia; order Afrosoricida; family Tenrecidae; genus Echinops; species Echinops telfairi. The sequence goes on from NW_022103942.1 coordinate 15,281,231, forward strand.
CATGAAACTCCATTGTTTTCATTTCAAATAATGTATAGCCCATTTATTTAAAACTCCTATCAATTTAAATGAAGAATTTTTAACATTGATTTAGGTAATTTAACATTGTGCTTTCAATTATTCTATTATCCTTACTATCACTCCTTATGGAAACAGCCTATATTATTTCATGTATTTAATAACATTTTCAATTCCATCCAGAAACCTGAAAGATAGCTGAGATATAATCAGTTATATATGGCCCTTCTAGCCATAATCCCTTATTATAAATTCTAGCCTCCATACTCGTGTTTACAATCTAGTTTTCTTGGGCTTTCTCTGCTATGCAAATGGTTAGGATTAAAGTGGGATTAAATCTCCACTTTAGTAGAATGTGTGAATCAAGCCACCACCCTTTGTTTCCCTGGGAGGTTGATCTGCTGAAGGGAAAACAAAACAAAACAAAAACCATACCTCAAAGCCATTCTTCTGTGTATGAGACATCTAAGAAGCAGGAACACAGAGAGAAATCCCAGGATCATTGGAAACAAAGCCACCAGTGGAGCACTTTCAAGAGCTGCCTGAAGTGGTGGAGGCTGAGACCAGAGACATTAGTGGTTGAGGCAAGGAGATCATGCGACAGACCAGAGAGGACCAGTGCTGAGACTATGAGACTGTGAGGCAGAGCAGAAGGCTGGCTTCTTGGTCCACTAAAGCAGTGCCCAATGGGCCATGTAGCTGAGCTGCTGCAGACTGGAGAGAGACTTGACTATTCACTGAGGAGAGGTATTGCTGTGAAGCAATGACTGTATCTTTACTCTATACTGATCCCGACTTGTGGCAACGTGTTACCTTCCCTAAGAAATCCCTATACAACAGTGAGTATTGTTTGAGTTCTGTGTAGTCCTTGTAATGAATTTAAAAACTCAGCAGAGAAGTAGAGTGCTGTGGAAAGGAATAGTTGGTGTCATACTGGGTAAAGAAGGTTGGTGGGTGGAGGCATTGTTAACCCCTGCCTCTTAGGAATCCGCCTAATGCGTTTGATTCTCTTTTCCCCTTGTGAAGTCAGTGGAGGTCAGATAAGCACCCCTCATGCCAGATAAACAATTGATAATTTCACAACCCTAATGTTCTTGGCACTAGATTCCAGATAAAATTTCAAGCAAGCAATTCTTTAGCTCAGAAGCTCAGCTTGAGTTATCTTAACTATTGTTGAGAAATGATTATAGCACTGTGTGTTTTCCATTTATATATCAATAATTACAATACATTGAGGAAACATTTTTGTTTTTGATCATTCAGTAAAATAAATATACAAATATGTGCTGCATAATGACAGTTTAGGTAACTTGTGACACATAAACATCTGCAGCCCCATTAAATTGCAATAGAATTCAGAAATACTGATCAGAAAATGGGATGTAGGGTATGCAATAACTTCTCACATGCAACATGTATCTTATGTCTCTTGCATACAAAGTGCTTCTACTATTAAACATATGAGGGGGCTTCAAAAAGTTCCTGGGAAAATGGGTTTAAAAAGTAATTCCATTTCCCATGATCTTTTTGAAGCCACCTTGTTAAACCTATAACACCTATGACCTATAACACATAGGCCTTGATAGTCACATCACAGTAAATACATGTATCATAAACTAAAAATTCCTATTACTAGTTTATTTTTTAAACTCCTATTACTAGTTTATGTATATACTGTGCTTTCTCTAAAAAGTTAGCTGTTTACCAATGTATGCTTCTGTTAGTTGGAAGCCTAATCCAATCTCATATGCCACATTTCTTTTGAATGTTCTAGGATTGTTTTTATATTTAAATTTCTTTTGAAACCATTACTATAAAGCACATCATAGCTCCCAAACACAGCAAAGGTAATGCTAGTGACAGAAGCAGCAAGATGCAAAGGAGCAGTATGAGTTTAGAAATAAAGCAAACAATTATTAAAAAACAAAAAGGTGCAAGGTCACTGACTGCTATTGCTTGTAATTTTGTCATTCTATACTCAACAATAAAAATAATCTCAAAAAACAAAGTTAAAATTAGCTTCTCTGAAAGTGACAAGGCTAACAAAAATGATAGAGTGATGTCTCAGATATGGAGAAATTGGTTATTATGTAGATTGAGGTCCAAATACAAAATTGAATCTCTCTTAGCACCATAATGATCACTACTAATGTATAAAGCTTGTTTGAGATGTTTAAAGAAGAAACAGTTCCAAACTTTGTGGTGTCACTAGAATTGGTAAATCATAGTAATTCATGGTCCTCCTCCTGTACCAGATCATACAGAATTCTTAATAATGTTTCTGATCAGTTTTAATCATAAAATATGTGACGAACATAATTATAAATTGCTCAAGTATAATATGTCTTAGATTATCAGAATCAACAATTTTTTTCAATTAATTTAATTTAGTTTTTTAATTTTTAATTAGATGGGAATTTCATTTCATATGATCATTTTTGTAGTCAACATAATTTAACCTCCCAATAGTTTGCCCTATTCCCCACTTTTTTCCCCCTTTCTCTCTTGTAAGCTATTATCTTCCCCTTCACTTAATTTAACCCCTGGATGTCTTCTAGCCTACTGCTTCTCCATTCTTCCCTTTCCCTCCAAGCCTTCTGACCCATTCACTGCCATCGACTTGATTCTGACTCATAGTGACCCTATGACAAGGTACAACTTCCCCTTGTGAGTTTCCAAGACTATAACTCTTTAAAGCAGTGCAAAGCCTCATCTTTCTCCCTTGGAGTAGCTGGGCATTTTAAACTGTTGACTTCTCAGTTAGCAGACCAATATGCAACCACTATGCCACCAGGGCTCTCTCCCAACTCTGGTAACCTAAAGAATATTTTGCAAAATTTTCCCATAATGTGTTTAAAGCATTATTAGTTTAAACAATTATTAACTGAGTAAATTTTTATTGTTTTCTTTTTTCTCCCTCTCAAAAATGCTATTGGTATAGATCCTCAAATACTCATTACCACAATATTGCAGCTTAAACACACCAATATTTGACAAACTCAGCACTGTAAAAACACGGCTAGCAAAGAAAGCAGCAGTATATGATTGTAGACAAAAACACATGATTTGAATTATCATTGTAATTGGATCATAATGGTAGCTCTGACCAGAGTTAGAATCAAATCGAAGGCAGTGAGTTTTCACGCTGAGTGGAGTGCATAAAATCACATTGCCGCCCGGCTATCGAGACCTATAGCGTCTGGGGACTTAAAGTCTTGAAAGTAAACAAGCGGCCATCTAGCCCAGAAGCAACAAAGCCCACATGGAAGCAGCACACCAACATGTGTGATCATGAAGGGCCAAAGGGACCAGGCTTTAAACACCAAAGGCGGGGAGAAAAGTCATATCCTTGTCAATGAGGGTGGCGCGTGATGGAGACCCAATGCCCATCTCTAGACAACTGGACATACCTTGCAGAGGGGGAGTGGGGAGATGAGTTACTTAGGGTACAGTATAGTAATAATGAAACTCACAACCTTCCTCTAGTTCTTGAACGCTTCCTCCCCCCAACTACCAGGACCCCAGTTTCGCCTTGCAGACCTGGTTAGACCAGATGATGCACAGCGGTGCGGATGGGAGTTGGAAGCGCAGGGAATCTAGGACGGAGGAGCCTCTCGGACCGGGGGCGACGGTGGCGATACCAGGAGGGAAGGGGGAGGTAACAAGGGGGAATGGATCACAGGGAGCCGCGTATGGCCTCCTCTCTGGGGGACGGGCGCAGCGGGGTGGGTGAGGGGAGGCGCCGGACAGTGTAATGTAAGATACAAAAATAATTTATAAATTATTAAGGGTGCATGGGGGAAAAGGGAGGAGGAAGGGAAGGGGGGGGGGAGGAAAATGAGCGGATTCCGGGAACCCAAGAGGCAAGAGAATTTTGGGAATGATGAGGGCAACAAATGTATAGATGTGCTTTACACAATTGATCTATGTATTGTGATGAATTGTATGAGCCCCAATAAATTGATTAATTAAAAAAAAAATCCCATTGCCATAAACCAGATTTCAATTCAGAGTGGCCCTATCGGAGAGAGTAGAACTGCTCCATAGGATTTCTGAGATAGTATGTCTCTATGGAAGCAGACTGCCTCATCGTTTTCTTCTGAATCAACTGCTGGGTTTGAACTGTCATTCTTTTGGTGTGTGTGGTTTGTTTGTTTTTTTCAGGTGCCATAGAGTTGGTTCCAACTCATGGGGACCCTATATACAGCAGAAGGAAACCTCTCACTCCGGTGCCATCCTCTCAATGGTTACTTTTAACCCCTTTGTTGCAGTCACCGTGCCTGTCCATCTTGCGGAGCGTTCCTTAGCAAGCTAACATTTAACCCAGTGTGCCTCCAGAGCTCTTGGAGTGCATTCGAAGTTTCAAAAATGAATGCAGTATAGCGTTTAAGCTTCATAGGTAAACTGGGCTCAGGAAATATATCTTTGTTGTTATAACTAACTAAAGGTATATTTTTATAAAAGATAATAAATGTCTGCTAAAATATTGCATACAAATTGTATAAATCATCATTTGGGTGTCACCCCTCTGACATGTCACCTGGTGTGGTTCACACTCCTTCTAACTCCCTAGTGACTGGTGACTAGATTAAGATATGAGTTTCATGATGCCCACATCACATGTCATATTTTATAGACTGTATCATGGATGTTATATGACACATGACTGTATACATCTGTGACATAAATGCATGCATACTTATCTATGTGTGGATTTCACAACTTATAGATAAAAAATAGTGAAAATTACCTACTGTAGGAGTGTGAGAAAATCATTCTACCTAGAGTAAAGCTTTTCAATTAGACTTAAGCAAGAAAAACATCTATTCATACTTGTTTTTTATTCAGTCTGCTCCATCAGTATCAGAAACATAATAGAATTTCATAAATTTCTGTATCTTCCTAGAAATTTTTAATCTTTGCCAGAGATGATTTATGTTATTGTGGAATGTTTTTGCAATTGCTCAAAAAATAATTTTATTTGCCTATGTTGTAACTTTAGAAAAAAATGGCAAATTCTCTTAGCACTATTTCTTGTTATGCTTGGGATAAGCTATCATACGTTAGGATTTATCCCATGTTAGCAATATATCCTTCTAGTCCTTTCATGCCTTTTTAGTATTCATATGCAAGTCCATGAATATATTATGGAACCACAACTTCAAAAGACCTCATCGCTTTGTTACTGGTTTAATTAGCATCATTTTGAAATTCACATTTAAAAAATTATACCTTTAGATAGATACAGTCATTCACAGATAAACAGTAGGCAATTTCCCACCAATTACTGTGACTTGTAACATGCAAATCCTGAAACTTTAAGCAAAATGGTAGAATACCACATATCTAATAATACAAAGACATGTTTGAGTGATGTGTAGATAAACTATGTAAGCCACAAATACTTTGTAATTTTGAGTGTTCACCAAAAGTGGAGTTGGAGCTAGGTGGCTGAGGTAATAGTAGTTTAGCACCAGTAATTATTTCAGAAAATTTCACTAATAAATGAAATGGTCTAGAAGTTTAGTGCCAGTAGATACCTGTAGTAATCAAATCAATGTTGAGGATAACCATACATATTGCATGAAAATTGTTCAACAGATTTAATATTAAAAGAGGTATCTAACTAGGCAGAATTTTACTGTCTTCACATTGTTCATTTACATTACTAACTTTTCAATAACTCTTAAATCCTCTATGTCAAACTGAATAATTTTGAGTTAATTTACAAATCACCCCATTTTAAAAGCCTGTAAGGAACAAGGAAACAAATTCATTTTGACTTGACTTGCTTTGTTACTGTCATGACAAAGGGCAGCTTTGTCACAGGGAAAGGAAACAAAACAAACAAACAAAAAAACTTGTATTAAGGTAATTTCTTAAATGTAACATATAATAGATTTTTGTGCAATAAAACCTTTCAGTGATATATCCTGGGCTTCTTGAAGCACCAACAATGTAAAGCTTGAAAATTCCTTTCTGTTTTGGCTGTATTTAGGTTTGTGAGTATTTAGTCTGCCCAAAGCCCTCAAAGAGAAGTGAACATAATTTAGTCATTTACTATTATGCATAAATCAGTTTAAAATTACATTTACGGGCCCAGCCTCCAATACTGACTTTAAAAGTCTCTGATTTTTTAAATGTATAATTTACATTTTTGTAGGTTTTAAGTAAATTCCAAATAGATGTAACTTTAGTCTTCATTATAGAAAGCTTATTTTTTTCCATACAAAAGATACCAACATCTGATGTTTCCCTTTTGATAAATTTTCAAAGAAAATCATTTTCTAATATGACTGAGATAGTCGTATCATATCATATCGTATCGTATCGTATCATATCATATCATATCAACACTCATTCCTTTCCCTGGACTGTCCTCTAAAGTTTTAAATGTTAAAAATAAATAAATTTCAAAGACCCCAATTGTTCTTATGGGACATTTATTAAACTGGCTGATCTATTTTTGTGCCCAATGAGAGCTCTTTTAAAATGGATTTTAACTTTTGAGTGTGAAAGTTCTTGGCGTTCATTTCTTGATTTGATAGAAGTTATAGCCTCAGTATTCGTAGTTTATGTTAGTCAGGACCTTTTCTTTACAGATTTCAAATAATAGGTAATTTCTAAATCTGACTATAATATCTGAAGCAACTTGAAGTACGTTGACTTCCTTGAGGCTCCAAGGAACTATTTATTAGATTACAGTTAATGGAAAATAAATAATATCCTGAAAATATGAGAAGACATTCATTTTTCATGAAGAAACGTCAATGGGCAGGGATTGTCATTATCACCTGCTACAACATAAAGCAATCTTCTTGATTTTGAAGCAGCATCCCATTAAACTTGCTACTCAACAAATAGTCTATTATCTAAAATGTGCCAATTATTTAGCTTTCTTTACATAGACAAGCACACCAATCAAACACTGAACCAAGAGTATGAGACAAGTGAAAACAATGATGACACTTTAACATAGGCAGCAGCCTTTATAACCAATAGGTTCTCAATTATTTTAACAGTACATGAGATGTAATAAAATATTTAAATTGGCAATAACATTTCTTTTATCAACTATTGAGACAATAAAGGAAAAGAAATGAGACAGTAGGCTATAAGATCCAAAAACCAAATCCACTGTTATCCAGTGGAAGTCAATGTATAGTGACCCTATAAGACAGGATAGAACTGCTCAAGTTAGTTTCTGAGAAAGTAAGTCTTTATGAGAGTGGAAAGCTCCATATTTCTCCCAGGATATAAGCTGCAGTTTATGAATTCATTTGTTGAATAAGTATTCATGGATGGATTGCCTACTATATTCCAGGTATCATCATAGGTGTGGGGACAACCTGTACAATTTATATTGTCATTTATTGATGCATTTCTACCTATGTCTCTAAATACAGGGTATAGATGTATATAGAAGATGGTATTCATTCCTTCCCTAATCTCCTTAAATAAATCACTATTCTTACAGTTTTCTTCATTGAGCTTAAAATATCATCTATTTGTCTAATTTTAGCTTCTCCTTTAACGACATGTGTGAAATTTCCTGGATAGAAGAGCCTGTTCAAAATTACCTTTATTATTGTGGTATGTAATCATAAAACAATATTCCTAATTTTGTTTCTGCTGAGTACTTTTGAAGCTTATACAAGTAATCATTTTGAATAGTTACAAAAACAAAACAAAACTTCTATTAAATAGTTCATTCTTAAAGCAATAATAGAATTTTTTGCTAATTATCATGTGCAAATGATGAACAATAAACTTTTTAAAATGTTTTAAATTGTTTAAGCTGCTCAATTGTTTAGATACTCCTATTTGGGAGTCTTAAGTATCAGGAGTCTATTAAGTATTGCTAAAACTTGGTATGTTTTAGGCTTTGAAGTATGGGGTATGCTTTAGGCTATTAGCCATAAGGTCAGTAATTCAAAATCACCAGATGCTCTTCTGGAGAAAGATGAGAGCCTTTCTACTCACATAAATATTTACAGGCTCAGAAACCCATAGGGGAAGTTCTACTCTGTCCTATAGGGTTACTATGAGCTGGAATCAACTCGATGACAATGAGGTTTATTTTCTGAATATACCATATATACTCATGCATAAGCCAAGTTTTTCAGCACATCTTTAATTCAGGTTTTGTGGGAAAATTAGGTGCCTTGGCTGATATTCAGGTTGGCTTATACTCGAATATATATGGTGGCTTAAACTCGAATATACAGTATATGTTATATGAAATGCATAAGATGTATAATCTGTAGAGGTATTGGTGTTCACATTGATGATCTTTTTCTTTATATTTTTGTTCTAGTTTTTACCAACTGGATTCACAGAATTCTTTGGGATGTTTAGTAGTGTCCTGCAATGTATATTTTAGTTGTACTTTGGCATATTTTAATCTCTCTTTTTTAAATATTGCACGGTCATTGCAAAATACTAGCTATTTAAATACTTAAATAGTTGCAAGAAAATGTGTTAACTGTTTAGAGTAGATGATTTCTGTCTTCTAGGAGTATTTATAGATTTATATAGAATTATAGAATTTGTAAAGAATACAGGCTAACACTGACCCTTCAGGTTTATAAATTTAAAGGAAAACTTAATGGAAAAAAATAAATAGTGACTACATATGGCAAATGTCAAGGTAATTACTTTGAAATGTATGTGAAATTGCATTATAAGCATATATTTGAGAGCCATAATGCAAAGCAAATAGGCTTATAAAATATGAGGTTTTATAGTTCCCTTTACTTTTGCAGTTTTTCTTTTGTCAAATGCAAACTACATCTTGAAAGTATTCCCAAATTTTGATACATATACTAATATTGTGCACGTTTTTAGTTCTTTGGAATTAAGGCTTTACATGCTATAGATATTTTTCTCTCTAGCTCCTATAACTCATGAAGTTTTATGCAGGGGTATGTTTATTAAAGATTAGCTTAAAAATATAAGAAATATGTAAAGCCATATAAATCTTAATAACAAATTACCTAAATAAATTATAGTACATCCACATAATGGAATACTATACAGTCGCTAAAAGTATGCTTTGAGTGTTATTTATTTACATGTTAGGATGATTATGGCTGAGTTTTAAATAAAACACATACAAAACAGTACAATAAAGTACGCTTTCTTTTTTATAAAAACGTGTGTGTCTGTACATAAAGGAGTGAAAAGATTTGCACTAAAATATTTATAGTGACTATTTTTCAGTAATGGGAATTTATATGCATTCTTAAAAATTTCTTCAATGTATACTTTTTTTTACTTTTAGGAGGTCATGTTTAAATCAATAAAAACAACAAGTTCCATTTTGAAAATATTTGCTAAAAATGTGCATGTACCTTACAGATAAACAATTACATAAAACATTTGTTTTATTTTATTATCTCATCAAATACCTAAAATTATTAACAAAATTATATATTTATTTTTAATTATGTATGAAATATTTTTATATATAAAATAATAAAAACCAAACCTACTAAGAAGAGATATACTCATTTTCTTAAGTTTAGATCTTTGGTATGAGTGAATCAGACTATTAAAAAGTAATTATTTAAATTTTGCATAAATTACACATTCACTTCTCTACTTGCAAGATGGGTTTGAGCTGGCAGAGACTAAAAACAGAACAAACAAGGCAAATATAAAAAAAAAATCCAGTAAAATACATGTAATATGAACAGAAAAGAGAAGAGTGAGAGTACTGGGAGCCTTCAGGTGGAAAATTGGATAATTTTGCTAGAAATTACAGATTAATTAAGGTTTTTGCAGCATAGAACACAATATAATGTTTTCAAGCACCCAAGATGTACAGGGAATCACATTTAATTATTAGCTTTTATGTAAATAATGGGCGCATGTGGCTTAAAGGAGACAACTTTTTAAACTTGAACTAGTGAATCTTGATACATTCAACAATTTGTAATAATGGCAAGTCGAAAATATTTTTCAAAGTTTTCAACATTGTTCTGTGAATTTTTTGTCCTTTATATTGACACCTGATAAAGACTGAAGGCAAGATTTATTAAATTACCTACATGTAAAGGTAATTCAGTGCAAGTATTCCATTTTTATTATTAATTTGAAATGATATAGGTATATATCCCAAGAAATTTAGGCAAATGCTCCTTCGACTGTCATCAAATATAATCTCTCTCAGTAAAGGCTTTTAAGAATTAAAGCATAATTTAAACAGAAACACCACTTAAATTCTTAATTTCTAAGGTACGTATTGAAGAAAACCAGACAAACCATATACTTTCTTCCTATGGGGTTAAGATAAAAAAAACCCTTCCAGCATTTTAGTCAAAGCCACTACTATGTTTGTAGTATGGGAATGATATATTTCAAAAAGAAATTAAAATGTAAATAAAATTTAAAACTATACAGTTTTTAAATAATCTGTTTTATATAATAACTTCCAATATAATTATGCATAGAAGTGTTTGGATTTCCCCCCTACTCTTACTAATTTACCAAAATTTTTACTTCGATAGATTCAGAAGTAAAGCCTACCTTGAGAGTGTTTTCATGGAAGAAATTAAAGTTATTAGTTGTACTGAAATAACGAAGGAAATAAATATCCTCAATTACCTCAACTTGGCTGATTCCAGGAAAAAAATGTTGAGGAATAAACCTTACTCTACATATTCCTAAAGCTAGTATATCAAAAAATAGAAAAAAATGACAGTTTTACAATTAGAAATTATATTCTTCATTTGAATGAACAAGGTTTCTTAAGCTTCCTGTTTTCTTCCAAAAGAAAGTAATCGCTTAAAAAAACCTATTATTAAATAACATCATATAACAAAGGAGCCCAACTAAGTAGGCCCAAGCATAAGGTTGAAACAAATGCATTTTCATTTTCACCACCTGTGCCTGGCATGGCCCAGGGTGACATGCAGGGGCCTGGAGCCCACTATTCGACCATTCATTTCATTCACTGCTTTGATAGCCTCTTCAAAAGAAGAAAAGCAAACAACACCAAACCCTTTGCCTTGCCCCACTTCCACCATCACCTTGGCACGGCTAATTGATCCAAAGGAAGAAAATTCTTTCTTCAGTGTTTCATCATTAACGGTCTCATCTAGGTTCTTAATGTAGATAGGCACTCCTGGAGGTCGACTTTTTTCCTTTAATCTCAGTCGTTCAAATCTCCGCCTTAATTCAGCCAGGCGTTCAATTTTTTTCTGTGCTCGGCCTACATATAGCACTCTCCCATCGATGGACTTGCCATGCAGGTCTAGCACAGCCTTTTGGGCAGCCTCGTGCGTCTCATATCTCACAAACCCAAAGCCTTTGGATTTCCCACTGACATCTTTTATCACTTTCACACTCTCAGTCGGCCCATAGTCACTGAAAAGTTCCTTCAGTTTTTCATCATCCATGTCGTCCCCAAAGTTTTTAACGAACACGTTGGTGAACGTTGCTCTATCCCGGGTTCTGACTTCAGCAGCCCGCTCTTCTGGGAATTTGAATCGGCCTACATACACCTGACGGTTGTTGAGCCTCACTCCATTCATGTGCCAGATCGCCCTGTTGGCAGCGGCCAGGCTGTCGAAGTGCACATAGGCATAGCCTTTAGAGCCGTTATCATCACATACTACTTTGCAGGAGAGAATGTTCCCAAAAACTGAAAACAAGTAAAAAAGGGCCCTATTGTCTATGGATTTGTCCAGGTTTTTGATGAAGATGTTTCCAACTCCAGACTTTCTTAAGCGATCATCTGGCTGAGACCACATGAGGCGGAATGGTTTGCCATTAATTAAATCAAAATTCATGGTGTTGAGTGCCCACTCAGCATCTGCAGTAAAGCGGAAGTTAACATAACCATAGCCCAAGGGACTGTGGGTCACTGGGTCACGGCAGATTCGTGTGAAGCGCAAAGGACCAGCAGGCCTGAACTTCTTATAGAGCATGTCCTCGGTGACATCTGGGTCCAAGTCACCCACATACAGCGCAGCCTTGAGGTACTTCTTTTTCCTGCCAGCAGGATTAGGCTCCCCACTCCCCATTTCTGTAAGCACCGGGAGGAGTCTCTCTTGGGAGTGAAAAAGATTGCTTTCTCTAAACTATGGGCCAAGCAGCTGTTCGGGAAGAACAGAAAAAGCCAAGGCGCAGGAAGCTTAAAGCAGACTCAGAATCACTGTTGAGGCTGAGAAATGAAGTTCAAAAACAGCTGGTCAGCAGGCTCAGAAATTAGACAACAAGGCACCCTAGTCAAGAATCGGTTTTCCCTAAAGGGGTTTAGGATTTTTGCCAGTTCAGATTTCTAATGCGTTTCAAAAGCCAGCATTCAGGAAGAAGCTACCTTTTCCTGGTTAAATTGCTAGAAATCATCAGGCAGCCACTCTGACTCGCCAAATCTAGCATTGCCGACAGAGGCCTCGCGACCGGTTTGCTGCATAAAATGCAGGCCTCGAGCTCCTGTTGGTTTAAAATTAGATCAACGAGGGCAGGGGCCTGACCAGTATTCCTCCGCCGGCTGCCTGGCGAGTAGCAGGCGGGCTCGCAGCTGCCTGAGGCCGCCACACACACCGGGCATCAGCGAAAAGGCAGGCTAGACACTGGGTGCTCGGGGACCGGCAGGCGGGCTGCAGGCAGCGGATGGAACAGCGAGACAGACAGACACACGCCGCGCGCGCAGGGAACCGGAGACCGCCCAGCTACCCAAGGTGCCCACTGGGTACGGACCGAGTGACGCGCGGTGATCTGGAAGCCTCGCAGCAGGTCCGGAGGGACGGGCTGGCAGACGTGCACTGGGTCAGCTCAGACGCGAGGCGGTTCCGGACAGATGCGGGGCGGAGTCAGAAGGGAAGGGCAGATGCACGGCGGGAGGGCAGAGCGCAGACCGACAGACAGGGATTGCTCACAAACAGGACAGACCAACTGAGGGACCAAGAGCTGGTAGCTGTTGATGGTGTGTGCGGGTGGGGCTGGAGGAAACCCGGAACCGTGCTAAATAACTTCCCTCATCCTCTGAGCCGAGATTTTTAAAAAAATTAAAATGATATTTAGATTTGTCTTTTCTAATTTTAAAAAGGTGTTTATTTAATGGTCTCCAAATCACAGCAAGAAGATCCCACTGCCCTGGATGAAAAGAACTTACAAGTAAAAATAATAACAACAGAAGCCCAACTCATTCAGTATTTTTTTTTTCCTTAGGAAAGAAGATACTGGGTGCACACTTACACTTTCCTCAGTGCATCGGGAGTCAAAGTTAACAGTTGTAGTGGGCACCCAATTAGTGCTAAATGATCACAGCGTCAAATATTACCTAGGGCCCTGGCTTATTTGGGGGGCACAGGGGTGCCTTATTCTTACTCTTTTAATCATCAACCTCATAGTAGTTTTATCCCTAGGTTATAGGTAGTAAGTTTTTCTCTACCTCAGTAATACTGATGCTCAAATGATTGGAGGGAGCCCTGGTGATATAGTGGGTTAAGCATAGCATTGCCAACTGTAAGTTCAGCAGTTTGAAAGCACCAGCGACTCCATAGGAGAAAGATGAGCCTTTCTGCTCCCTGAAAGCGTTGCAGTCTCACAAAGCCACAGAGGCAGTTCTACTCTGTCCTATAGGGTGGTTATAAATCAAAAACAACTCGATGGCAGGGAGTTTGGGTTATTCAGACTGATTCGAGAGCCACAAAATGACTTTTTAAAATAGAAATGTCCTTTATTTTATTTTTTAAATAATTTTATTGGGGGCTCATACAATTCTTATCACCATCCATTGTGTCAAGCACATTTGTACATTCGTTGCCATCATCATTCTCAAAACATTTACTTTCTACTTGAGCCCTTGATATCAGCTCCTCATTTCCGCCCTCCCTCTCCACTCACCCCTCCCTCATGAAAGCTTGATAATTTATAAACTATTATTATTTTGTCATATGCTACTATGTGTGATTTCTCCCTTCACCCACTTTTCTGTTGTCCATCCCCCAGGGAAAAGGTTATATGTAGATCCTTGTAATCAGTTCCCCCTTTCTACCCCACTCTCTAGGTATCGCCACTCTCACCACTGGTCCTTAAGGGATCATCTGTCCTGGATTCCCTGTGCTTCCAGTTCCAATCAGTACCAATGTACATCCTCTGGTCTAGCCAGATTCATAAGGTAGAATTGGGATCATGATAGTGGGGGGAGGAAGCATTTAAGAACCAGAGAAAATGACTTTTAATGGTACTTAGTGCCACAAAATGTAAATTTTACTAGATTGCCTCCTTAATCAAAGTCTCAATTAAAGGAATTAAAGCTTCAAAAGCAATGCAAAATATATAGTAATATTTTAAGATTATATAAAATGTAAAATTTTAGACACTGTGCATGATTAATTATGAAATTCAGTCCATGTAGTCAACCCTAAAACACTTCAGAAGGGGTTGCAGTAAAATTAGATTCAACTCTAATGTTTTCTAATTCGTTCTTAGAGTTTGAGGGAAACAGTTTTGGAGAGAAAGAGTGGAAATTTAGGACTCTTCGAAAAGTCTATAATACATAAATAACTTCTCACACAAGTCTTCCACACTCCTTCTATCTTCCCTTTCTTAATGGCATTGCTAGAGTTGGTATTACCTGGTACAATAGCTCGCGGTGTCATCCATCACCCTAATCAACCTATTCCCCTACCACATCATACAGAAGATTTAGTGCTATTTGTTATTAATTTTAATCATAGAATAATATGTGATAAATATAGTTGTAAAATGTGTAAATGTAATATTACTTAAATTATATAAATACTAACATAATTTACTATATATTAGTATTAATAAAATTTAATGAAAATTGTTTTGTAAAATCTTTCTATGTTGACTTAAAACAGTAGAGTTACAATATTATTTGTATTGAGTGGAAATCTTTTTAGATTTTTATTCCTTATTTCCTTTAATTACTAATTAATTCTAAAATTTTTTTGATATATCTAGAATAAAAACCAAAACTCACTACCATCAAGGTTCTGCACACTAGTAAACTTCATAAAATCAGTGACTAAAAGAAGCACCTGGCAACAATGAAAACAACAGTGTGTTTGTAATTGCTCTAGTTCCACAGGATTCAAAGTGTTATTGTTATTGGCTAATAATAACTCTTCGTACCAGCTTGGGTTGGAAGGTCCAAAAAATAAATTAGCATAGATACATGTAAGCTGGATGTACGAAAAATACTTAAGTTGTTATGACTAACTACATGGATAGGTCTGTAAAACTTAATAAATGTCTGCTGAAACACTGCACAAAAATGGATAGACGTCATATCGGTGACACCTCGTTTGACAATATCACCTGGTGCTACCTAAACCCTCTACACCCTCTTAAGTGATATAGCTGCCTTCCTCCACCAAAAGAAAGATATCAAGAAAATTTAGAAGCATATAGATTTTATTTATATAAGAATGATATTGGGTGAGGGAGTATGCAAGAGAATAACATTACTACAAAGGGAGTTTTCCTAAGAAGTAATTCTCAGAAACTGGCCAAATATATGTGCTATAATTCAGCGGTTCTCAACCTGTGGGTCGCGACCCCTTTAGGGGGTAGAATGACCATTTTACAGGGGCCGCCCAATTCATAACAGTAGCAAAATAACAGTTATGAAGTAGCAACGAAAAAAATTTTATGGTTGGGGGCCACCACAACATGAGGAACTGTAGTAAAGGGACGTGGCATTAGGAAGATTGCGAAACACTGTGCTATATCCTCGATTAAATTTTACATTCTCTATATAGGAGCCCTTATGACAATATAGGTTAGGCATTAGACTGCAAATCCTAAAATTGGTGGTTTAAATGGGAGAAAGATGAGGCCGTTTGCTCCAATGAAGGTTTACACTCTTGGGATCCTTATATAAGTTGCTGAGTCAGAATCAACTTAATGGCAATGAGTTTGGTTTTGGTTTATTAGACATTATTGTTTAATAAAGATGATGATTTACATTCTTTTTACTCAAATATATAATGTTCTTTACCATGTGCCATGTCTTTTATGATTCTTGCTTAATTATGACGTAAAGATGCAAGAACAGGTAAGAACAAAAAGACTGTAGAGATAGACTAATGAAAACACAGTGACCAACATATCGAAACATTTGGCAAAAATTTTTGTGTTAGTCTGGGTAGAATAGAGCAACAAATGCATAAACACACATATTTAGGTAAGATACTTTTATATAAAGGGTAATTAAACATTGAGAAACATCCCAGCCCAGTCCAGATCAAGTCCATAAGTCTAATATTAGCCCATATGTCCACTACCAATCTATAAAGTTCTTTTAAGACTCATGAAACACATGCAATGACGCCAAATGCAGGATGATCACAGGCCAGTGGGTAGAAAGTCTTTTAATCCAGTGGCGTTGTAAGCATCTCAGCGTTGGCAGGGGTCTCTATGTGACTTCGCCGGCTTCAGAGGTCTGGTTGCATCAGGGTAGGTCCATGTTGCTTTTCCAACTTAGGGCACTAGTGTCTTGTCAGCTGCAATGTCTTCCAGGGAGTGGCAGAGAGAGAGAGAAGTGCCAAGGAGGAAGTACCGGATTTCCCAGAATTCTCAGGAGAAGGCCATGCCCACACAGAGGCCTCATTGGCTATGATCTGATTGACAAGCTAGACTCCGCCCCTACACTCTTATACCTCAAATTGACAAACGATTATATATTACCACAATTTTATTACATTTCAGTGTGTTTGTTGGCTATATTTCTTGTTTGAAAAACAGTTTTATGGACAAACAATTCACCTGATATATAATTCAGTGGTTTATATATGTTAAAAAGTGCCACAACAAATTTTAGAACATTTTCTTGATTCCTGTACCCATTATTTTTTAACTTCCCTTAATCCTAGCCTTCCCTGCCATAATACTAAGGAACTAATAGTCTAGTTACTGGCTCTATAAAATTTTCCTATTTTGGATTTTGTATAAAGAATGTCATATAAAAAAAGAGAAAAATCCAACAACAAAAAATAAAACACACAAAGGCCTGAATTCAAGCAAAGGCAGAAGATAATAGTAAATAGAACAAATTTTAAAATGGGCTAAAAGGAAAAATAAGTGATAATATGCTAAATTTTAACCTCACTGTATCTGCATTATAATCTACTTTCCAGTGCAGTCCATTTGATCTCCCCAGTCAATAGTGTGATGGAATTCAGTGGAGGCTTAAACCATGTTGAGACTGTTAAAATATATTTTAGACATTCACTGTTATCCATAGCTTTCTGCAAAGAGGCTAGGGGGGTACTCAAAATTTAAGCACAAATACAATTCCTTCCTCTGATCTGGAATTTATTATTTCCAAACCTTGGATCACACGAGCTAGTGTATTTCTTACATATGGACTTAGCTGACACCACACTTACATAGCTACTTGTTTTAATACAAGCTTTAAGACCCCAAACACTATTCTTTCTGATAGCTGGGCACCATTTAATGTCTTCACCACATTTTTCTATGGCATCGATATCTTTTATGATCACTTAATAAGGACAAGTTTTGAGCAGTGCCACATTAAAAGAATGAATTATTCTTTGAGCAGGGCTTACAATTAAGTGCAAGATCAAAATCCATTCTAATATCTAAAGGTTGTATACATTCCTGATGCACTTTAGAAGCAGCATGATCAGCTTGGTGAAAAATAATTTAAGTAACCCCCTTGAGACATTTAGTAGTTCTAATAATAGTCTCATTAATCTAACCATTGGTATCAAATTTAAGTACTATTCAGAAAAGAAAGATATACATCTACAGGAAACCTTTTTGGACTAAAATACTTTGGAATTCACTTATACAGATTAAAAACTTAAGTAATGGAACACTCTTTAAAGTCATACTCTAAAATTCTGGTAGCCTGTAGCAGTCAGTGCATGTTACTAAAAGCTGAAAAAATGCAGGATAAAATACTGATTGGTTTCTCCATTGGCCTTTAACACCAACAGAAGTGAAATCACCTTCTCAAAGACAGATATAATCCTACACGCCAGGTAATATGGCAGGGACCAGATCAAATACAGTGATACACATGGTAGACAACTAAAAAGGAGGTGGGGAAAGGAAAAAATAATAATAATAAAGAAATGGGAAGCGGGGGCACAGGGCACTAACCCACCCAAGGGGAGGGTGTTGTTTATATCTCCACAGGGAAAGAGGGACCAGACTTCAACCCAGTGCTCCAAGATGTGAATGCAACATGCCGGCATGGAGTAGGGAACCAGTGGAGAGGCCTGGGGGGCTGGCCCCAGTCCCAAATACTAAGTGGATGCCTGCCCCTCCCCCGAAAGAATTTATTTCAAAGAATGGCACTGAATCTGCAGCTCCAGGAGAGGGATATATCTGA
>NW_022103942.1:15301383-15337024 GCF_000313985.2 Echinops telfairi
GATTACAAGGATCTACATGTGACCTCCTCCCTGGGGGACGGACAACAGAAAAGTGGGTGAAGGGAGGCATCGGACAGGACAAGATATGACAAAATAATAATTTATAAATTATCAAGGGTTCATGAGGGAGGGGGGAGCAGGGAAGGTTGGGAAAAAAAGACCTGATGCCAGGGGCTTAAGTGGAGAGCAAATGTTTTGAGCATAATGAGGGCAATGAATGTACGGATGTGCTTTACACAACTGATGTATGTATGTATTGTGATAAGAGTTGTATGAGCCCCTATTAAAACGATTTTTAAATAAATAAATAAATAAAAATTAAAAATAGACCATTTCAAAAAAAATAATCCTACACGCCTCCCATTAAAATACACTGATCAACATTACAGAAGTGTCTGTTAAATTAGGGTGAATGTAGACCAATGCTGTATGGCAGGAACTTCTTGGTCCTGTTCCTCTACCCCCTAAATAAAAACTGACCCCAACGGAGGGGAGGCCTCTGCTGGAGAAGCGGTCTTTAAAGTGTACATGTAGGAGAGTGATAAATGGATAAATGGATCATAAGCATTAGAAATACCTACTGCCATGTTATTTGGAAACTGGATTAAATGATTACAGGACTGAGAACAGATGCCTATTTTGTCTTGGTGTTTCTTCTTATAGTATCGGTCTCATACAATATGTGTCCTTCTATGATTGACTAATTTCAATCAACATAATGTTCTCCAGTTCCATTCATGTTATGAAGTACTCCATTTTTTAATCAATATGTTTATTTTTCATTTTGTTTTTTAATAATGCACAGTATTCCATTGTGCATATGTATTATAGGGTCTTTATTATACTGTTAGGATTTTAGGTGGTTTTCACCATCTTGTTATTGTGAACAGTGCTATGATCTGTTCTTGTTTTCTCTTACATTTTTTGGGTATATTCACAGCACATTTGGGAATATACACAGCACATTAGGGAAGACTTCTCATGCACTTTGGACATGTTATCAGGAGAGACCAATCCTGAAGAAGGACATCATGCTTGGTAAAGTAGAGGGGCAGGGAAAAAGAGGAAATCCTCAACAAGATGGATTGCCACAGTAGCTGCAACAATGGGCTCAAACATAAGAACTTTTATGAAAATGTTACAGGGCCAGGCAGTGTTTCATTCTGTTGTATGTAGAATCAGAACCAACTCAATGGCACCCAACAACAAAGGAAGAGAGGTGTTGCTGGATTTTATAGAATTTCCATTTCCACCTCTTTCAGGTAGCACCATGTTGCTTTCCAAAATGATTGTACATATCTACAAGCCCACCAGCAGTGTATAAAAATCCCAAGCTCTCTGCAACCCTCTCCAGGATTGGTTATTTCCTGCTCTTTTCTTTTTAATTGGGCTGTCATTGTAGGTGTGAGGTGACAGGTCTTCATTGCTTTGATTTGCATCTCTCAGATGGCTAGTGATTGTGAACATTTTTTGTGTGTGTTTGTTAGTCATTTGTATGTCATTTATGGTGATTGTTTTCTTATTAAGGTCTTGTAGTAGTCCATAGATTTTAGAGATTAGTCCCTTCTCTGTGCTGTGATTGCTAAAGATCTTTTCCCAGTCTGTGACCACTCTTTTGATGAAGTCTTTTGATGCGCATATGTGTCTTATTTTCAGTAGGTCTGACTCATCTATTTTGTCTTTTATTGTGTGTGAAAAGACTGTCTCTTTCCCATTTAATGTTTTTTTAGCTCTTTGTCAAAGATTAGTTGCCTATAGGTAGATGGATTTATTCTATTACATTTTTTCAATGTACATTTCATTGTAGCAATAACAGGCTGTTTTCACTACTGTGACTGTGTAATAGGTTTTGAAGTTGGGTTTTGTGTGAGGTCCCCTACTTTGTTCTTTTTTAAGCAGTTATTTGTTCTTTAAGGACAGAGCTTTTTCCTCTGTATTAGTAGTTAATTTCCCCATTTCTTTAAAGAATAAAATTGGGATTTGTATTAGAATGGAATTGTGATCTTATAGATTACATGGGGTAGTATTGACTTTTTATAATATTAAACCTTCCTATGTATGAACATAAGACATTTTTACATTTTATATGCCTCTTTGCTATCTTATATTAGTGTTGTGTGTTTTATATTTTTTATATAAAGCTTTCATTTCTCTTGTTACGATTATTCCTAAGTATTTCATATTTTTGTGGCTATTATAAATGATGTTGTTTCTTGAAGCCTATTTCAAAGCGCTCTTCGTTAGTATACAGGAGACTGATTGATTTCTGCTTGCTGATCTGTTTCCTACCATGTTGCCAAATATTTTTATTGTGTCCAACAATCTTTTTGTGGAGCCTTTGAGGTTTTCTACATATAAAATTATAATATCTGAAAGGAATGAGAGTTTCACTTATTGTTTGCCCAACTCTATTCCCTTGATTTATTTTTGTTGTCATATGATATGTCTAAGACTTCTGGCAAAATGTTGAATATTAGTCATGCTAAGAGTCATCTTTGTCTGGTTCCCATTTGCTGGGGAAATACTTTCAATTTTTTGCTGTCGAAGAGATGTTGGCTATTGGGTTTTGGGCACATGGCCTTTACTATGTTGAGAAACTCTCCTTTTATCCCAATTTTGTTAAATGTTTTCATTAGCAATGGGTGTCAGCTATTGTAAAATCCTTTTTTGTGTGCTGAGTGATATGAATGGGTCATTTTTAGTTTTTGATTTGTTTATGTGGTGGATTACA
This sequence comes from Echinops telfairi, assembly GCF_000313985.2. Classification (NCBI taxonomy): domain Eukaryota; kingdom Metazoa; phylum Chordata; class Mammalia; order Afrosoricida; family Tenrecidae; genus Echinops; species Echinops telfairi. The sequence goes on from NW_022103942.1 coordinate 15,304,115, forward strand.
TTGATTGTTTTTCTGATGTTTAAGCATCTTTAGTACCTGGTATGAATTCCTCTTGATCACAGTGTAATACTTTTTATATGTTTTTGAATTCCATTTGCAAAGATTTTGTTTAGAATCATTGCATCTATGCTAATAAGTGATATTGGCTTGTAGTTTGCTATCCGTGTGGTGTCTTTACCTGGTTTGGGCATCAGAGTTATATTAGATTCATAAAACAAGTTTGGGAGTTTATTGTTCCTTTCTATATTCTGGAATTATCTGTCTAGAATTGGTGATAACTCTTCTCTGAATACTTGGTAGAATTCTCCCATGAGCCATCTGGTCCAGGACTTTCCTTGATTGCAATAAAAAAAATCATTTTATTGGGGGCAGGTACAACTCTTATCACAATCCATATATACATCTATGATTGCAAAATTTTTAATGAGTAGCTACATTTCTGTTTGCTGTTGTTGTTATGGGCCTATCTAGGGTTTCTACAGCAGTATGTGCTAATTTGGGTAGGTGTTGTATTTCTAGAGATTTGTCCACCTCATCTAGGTTTTCAAAATTGTTGAATTACAGATTTTCATAATAGTGTATTATTACTATTATTTTTATTTTATTAGGTTCTGTTGTGATGTCATTCTTTCATCTTGAATTCTCAGTGTTGCCTCTTTATTTTACTTTGCTAACTTTGTCAATGGTTTGTCAATTTTGTTCATCCTTTCAAAGAACCAACTTGTCTTGTTGATTTTTTCCATTGTTTTCCAGTTCATTTATTTCTGCTTTAATCTTTATGATTTATTTTCTTCTCACGGTTCAGAATTTATTTTGTTGCTCATTTTCTAGATTTTGAAGATGCTGTGTTAAAGCATTGATTTTTTTTCTTTTGTTATGTGTGCTTTGATTGCTATAAATTTCCCTCTGATAACTGTTTTTGCTGTATCCCACACATTTGGGAATATTGCTCTCTTGTTCTCATTTGTTTCAAGGAAATTTTTTAAATTGAATCCCTTTTTTCAGTCTTATTTTAACATAGTATGTTGTTTAGTTTATATATAATTGATTTTTTGCCTTTGATTTTTCTACTGATGATTTACAATTTTATAGTATTGTAGTCTGAAAACAACAGGTCATAGAATCTCAATTTTTTCCTCCACATTTTAAATTATTTTTTATATATATTTAATCGTTTTATTAGGGGCTCATACAACTCTTATCACAATCCATACATGCATCAATTGTGTAAAGCTCATTTGTACATTCATTGCCCTCATCATTCTCAAAACATTTCCTTTAAAATGTATTAGGCTTGCTTCATAGCCTAACGTGTGTGGTCCATTCTGGAGAATATTCTGTGTGCAGTGGAGAGGAATGTATACTGTGTTACTGTTGGGTTGAGTGCTGTGTATATTTCTAGGAGATTGGGTTAATATACTGTGATGTTTAATACTTCTGTGTCTTTATTAAACTTCTTTCCTGATGTTCTGTTTCTTTGAGAGTGGTGCCTTGAAGTCTACTACTATTGTTGCTGAGCTTCTATTTCTCTCTTCAACTCTGTGAGAGCTTGATTAATGTATTTTGGGGGTCTTTTATTGGGGGTGTATGTTTTATGTGACTATATCTTCTTTTTCTATCATTCCCTTAATCATTATGTTGTGTCCTTTTTGTTTCTCGTGATTTTTTTGCCTCGAAGTCTATTTTCTCTGAGGTTAATTTTGCCACTCCTGCTGCTTTTTTTTGGCTGTAATTAGCTTGGTCATTTTTTTCTTCATTCTTTAATTTTTAGCCTATTTTTTTCTTCGTGTTTAACGTATGCCTTTTATAGGCAACATACTGGCAGGTCTTATTTTTAATGCAGTATGCTACTCTGTCTCTTAAACGGTGTGTATGTGGAGGGGGTGTGCTGTCATTTTACTGCATCATGGTCGTGTTGTTTTTTATTTCTTTGTTATTCTTCTATTTCTGTGTTGATTTGAGTGCTGTTTTCATTTTATTGATTTCTGGTTGTCGTTGACTTGGATATTGCCCTCAGATTTTTCTATTGTTGTTGATTTTCTGTCCAAAATGTTCTGTTAGTAATTTTTATACCATATATACTCGAATACAAGCCAACTTGAATATCAGTTGAGGCATGTAATTTTACCACAAAAACTGCATTAAAAATGTGCTAAAAACCAGCTTTTACCCAAGTATATATGGTAATTCTGTTCTTGTTTTTATGAATTCCTTTTTTTTTCCTTGTCTGGAAATACCCTAATTTCTCCTTCATATTTTATGGATAGTTTTGGTGGATATAGGATTCTTCGATGGCAGGGTAATTGTTTCAGGATTGTATATCTGGCACTCCCTTATTTTATTAACTGCACGGTTTCTGTTGAGAAGCCTAAGCTTATTCTTATTGCATTTTCTTTGTGAGTGACTGTTCTCTTTTCCCTAGCTGCCCTGAAGAGTCTCTCCTTCACTTTGATACTGGAGGGTTTGACTATGATCACTCTGTGTGTGTGTGTGTGTGTGTGTGTGTGTGTGTGTGTGTTGAGCTACAAGGTCTATCCTGCTTGAGGGTCTCTCAAATTGTTGAATATTTTCTCCTTCTATTGGATCTAGCAGTAGTTCTCTTCCATAACTTTTTGTACTGTTTTCTCTGTATGTTTTTTTATTACATTGCTCCAAAATCCCAATGAGACATGAGTTGTTCCTTTTGATGATGATCCACATTATTTGTAGGCTTTCTTCATATTCCTTTGCTTTCTGTTTTGTTTTGCTTGTCAATTATATTTGAAAAGATTGTCTTCAAACTCACAAGTTGGGTTTTCCTTTCTTTGTTTTCTTTTTTTTTACTGTGTTTTCCATTTCTTCTGGAATTCCCTTGAGTGAAAGATTTCTAGTTTTTCAATCCAATCTTCAGTATGTTGTTGGCATCTAAGCACCATTCTCCTGAATTATATTTCTGATCCTTTTAGGAACTCTTCTGTAGAATGACACTTTGGATCGTTGTGTTGTGCAATTGTTTGTCACAGGTTTTCTTTATTATTTCATGTATCCTGTGATTCACTGCAGTTTCTGCTGCATCATGATGCACTATTTGTCTTGATTGGGCTGCTAAGTTGTATTGGAGCATTTTACTCTTGCCAGATTGTTTTGAAGTCTGTGACCTCCTTGCTGGGGGATGAATATGGCTGGGACCTTCCTTTTCTGGGGACAGGGATGGCCAATTCCTACCTTCTTACTTTAGCCTAACTTGTTGGGGTCTGGGGGTGGGCAAAGGGATATCCATGGCCTTCCATGGTGAATTCCTAAGTTTCTGGAATGACTGGGGCCTTTCTTGCTGTGGAGGGTGTGGTAGTTACATAATCTGGTGTCAATTTGAGGATTAAGAGTATAGGGGTGGAGTCAGGCCTCTGTGTGAGTTTGGCCTTCTCTTGAGGATTCTGGGAACGCCTGTATTCCTCCTTGGTGACAGGAGACACACTCTCTCTCTCCACTCACTCCCTGGGAGACATCCCTGTGAAGACACATGGAGAGAAGCTAATGGAGCCTGACCTCTGGAGCCGAAGAAGCCACGTGGAGACCCCTGCCAGTGCTGAGATGCTTACAGTGCCACTGGATCCACAAGACTTCCCACTGACGGGCCTTTGATCTTGCATTCAGTGCCATTGCATGTGTTTACTGAGTCTGAAGAGGACTTTATAGATTGGTTTCAGAAATATGGGCTAATGTCGGACTTAATCTGTACTGGGCTGGGATGTTTTCTCAATATTCAATTGCTCTTGTATATAAAACTCTTTCTTATACCCATATCTGTCTATGTGTTTGCTTCTCTAGTCTACCCAGACTAACCCAGAGGGGCTGGGGAGGGGAGGGAGGTAGTAAGCCAGGATTGTCCTTGCTAGGTTTAGAAATACCTGGGACTTTTCTAGTTTGGGATTAAGAATGTCAAGAGCCTTCCATGCTGGGTCTTGGGGATAGCTGAGAACCTCCTTGCTGAGGTGCAGTTAGACCTGGGCCTTCCTTGTTAGGTTCTGGGATGAATGAGTCTTTCTTGCTGAGGGGCAGGAACACTCCAGACTATCTTTCTTTTATGGGTTATGGGGACTTCTGAGGCCTTCCTTGCTCAGGGGAAGGCACAGCTAAGGCCTTCCTTGCTGTTTCTTGTAGATGACTGGGGCCTAACTTTTCAGGTTACAGGAGTGGCAAGGCACAGCTAAGGTCTTCCTTGCTGTTTCTTGTAGATGACTGGGGCCTAACTTTTCAGGTTACAGGAGTGGCAAGGTACACCTGGGACCTTCCTTGAAAGGAGGATGGACAAGATCTTTATGGCTTGGTCATGGGGATGCCTGGAGCCTCCCTTTATGGAGGGAAGAGATGGTGAAGGCTACCTTTCTGAGGGCAGGGGCACCCAGGGCCACCCTTGCCAGGTGCCAAGGACAACCCATGGGCTTCCTTGCCAGGTAGTGTGGTCCGCTTAGGTCTTCCTTGCTATTGTACAGGGATAGCTGGAGCATAACTTGCCAAGGGCCAGGGAAAACTGGAGCCTACCTTGCTGGAGGGCAGGAAAACCTAACGCTTTCTTTGCCTGGTTTCCAGGATGTCTAAGAACTTCTGTTTGGAGAAGTCTGGGAGAGCTTGGACATTCTTTGTTGTGTTTCTGGGATAATTTGGGCCTTCATTTACTGGGACAGAGAGGGCTGTGGCTTTCCTTTCCAGGTCTCAGGGATGTCTGGGTCCTTCCCCTTTGTGAGTAGGAATGGCTGGAGGCTTCCTTACCTGTGGGCAGGGACAGCTGGGTCCTTCCTTATTGGGTCTTGGAGATGACCAAGGCCATCCTTCCTAGGATATAAGGACTCTTGGTATCTTCCTTGCCAAGTCTCAGAATGGCCATGGTCAGAGGCTTCCCTGAAGAGTTGCTTGTATGGCTGGGACCTTCCTGGCTTGGGGGCAGAGACAGCCAGGACCTTCTTTGTTGGGTTGGAAGGGCAGCCTGGGCCTACATTGGCCTACATAAATTCAAGAGAATCATTCCCACAACCTTATCACTGAATGAAATCAATGTTTTCATTTGTTTATATTCAAATTCATTTGTGCATATTTTCATTAATTTTATAGATGAAGTTGGATTGTTAGAAAAACTCAATTCAAAACAATCCCCTTCCTTAAAAATGGATCAAAGATCTAAATATAAACCCTACAACCACAAAGACCACCAATGAAAAACAGGTCCAAATTTAAGGGCCCTAATACAAGGCATAAATTCACTTAATATAATGAAAAATATCCACATTATAGAACACAAAATATAGGACATGAACTTTCTAAAACTAATTTATTTCTTATATTTCCAGCCATTCTAGGGTGTCTGCTCTATATCATTCCAAATTATATACAAAGTTTTGAAAACATTAGATCAAAGATCAGAAATGTAGTACTTAAAAAATGACATATAGTAGATTCCCCTCTGCTTCTTTTATACAAGATTATGGTGAAATTAATTTAATATCTAAATTTAGGAGAATATATGGAATAAAATACAAATTGCAGAACATTCTTCTCCATGCTTTATTATATGTCAATGTTATACAATAGTAGTAGTCTAGTAGCAGCATCAGAATTTGTCTAACTTAATGGGATATAATAAGAATCAGGATCAGTCCAAAGCTTATTACTATGAATAGGATGTCAGGCTGCTAACCACAAGGGTAATAGTTCAAAATCACTAATTACTCCACAAGATAAAGATAAGTCTTTCTACTCCAATCAAGATTTATAATCTCAGAAATTTACCGTGACAGTTCTACTATGCTCCATATCGTCTCTGTGAATTGGAATTGACTCAATAGCAATGAACTTTGACCAAACTTTTTTTCTGATCCTGAATTAGCATTTATCCTCCACCATGGCACTCTATAAATTTCTTCTGGGTTTGATCATTTGTTTCAATGGCCATGCAGAACACAGACCATATTTACAGATAAGTGGCTTACTAAGGAAGTAACAGGAATAACTCAGGATCAGGATGCATGTAAGTAAAGTCTGGAATGCTTTCCTGAAGTAAAGAGGATGATGTCATCCTTTTCTTTTTCATGAGTGTTGATTGTAGGACAGCTTTCTCAGCTCCTCTTGTTCTTGCAATCAGCAGGCCCTTCTCTCTATCATGCATTCTCAGTTTCAACAATGCAGGTCACCTCGAGAGATGCCTCTTCTTGGCCCTTAGGGCTTAATGGGAAAAATGTCTTAAGCTTATTTTCCCAAAGATCCCAGGGAAAAGGCCACATAAAGGAACTAATTTCACCACAAAAATCAAGAAAGTCCCCAAACCACCCAATGACATCAAATCAATTCTGACACACAAAGACCCTATAGAAGGGTTTGGAGGCAGTAAATCATTGAAAGCAGACAGCCTTATCTTTCCTCAGAGGAACAGCTAGTGGTTTTGAATCATCAACGCCGTGGTTAGCAGTCCAACAGTACTACCAGGGCTTCTTAGTCAAATATATAAATATATAAATCCAAAATATAAAATCAAATATATAAATCCAAAACCCCACTACCATTAAGTCAATCATAATTCATGATAACTCTACAAGACAGAATAGAACTGCCCCTTTGAATCCAAGGTTATAAATATTCCCTGGAAACTATACTCAGTATCTCTGCACCAAGCCACCATAGCTAAGAACTGTGTCTTTGAATACTAGAGGGGGCACTATTGGGATTACAAATGTCTGATTTATAGACAACTACTACTGCTCTATAATGCAGGCATTCCAACTGGTTCTGTTGGAGTTGACAAAGAGAAAGAAAACAAACCTACTCATACTAGCCCTAAGAGACAGAATAGAACTGATTCTTGTAGTTTGTGAAACTGTCGATCTTGATTTTAGAAAATTTTATTGTGAATTTATTATTAATTTTTACATGAACAGATAGCTTCATCTTTCTCCTGATGAGGAAATGCTTCAGCATAGCTAGAATGGATAAAGAAGCTGCTGCTGTAGCAGCAGCAAAACCCTTCTATGGAAACTCAGAAATGTGTAGCAGTGAGTTATTTTTGTAGCCTGTTGTATAAAATGAGAGTATTGTACGGATTTTGGTGAACCAAACACATACAAAACAGTGCAATCAGTTACAGCTTTTAGTGGGCGCAGACATCTTCGAGCCATCTACTCTTTCAAAACCAAATACAAACTAAAACTGTTTTCATATTTTGTAAATTTTCCTTCATTTTGAAATGATTGAACTAACTCCTACTTGCACAAAATCTTCATCACAAACACCTTCACTTGCTGCACGTTCAACTTTTAAATAATTGAAAATGCTTTGAGGTTATTCTTGGATTAAAGGTAAATAGGAACTGTTGGCATCTATGGTAGTTAATCTGTTGTCAATTTGATACTTAAGAGTGAAGGGGTAGAGTTTAACCTGTCAATCAGGTTGCAGCTTGATGACTTCATGTGGAGGTTCTAAGGAGATAAATAGCTTGCTGGAGGGAGGAGACAGACTTATTCCCTAAGAGACGTGATTACTGAAAAGACACATGGAGCTATGCTAGAGCCCTGGTGCTGAAGGAGCTACACGGAGACCCCTGCCAGTGCTGAGATGCCTCTACCACCACTGGATCCACAATACTTTCCACCCACTGGCCTGTGATCTTCCTGCCTTCAGCGTCATTGCATGTGTTTCATGAGTCTGAAGAGAAATTGATAGATTGGTATCAAGCATATGGGCTAATATCGGACTTATGGACTTGATCTGGACTGGGCTGGGCTGGGATGTTTTCTTAATGTACAATTACTCTTTATATAAAGCTCTTTCTTATACACATGAATGTCTATGAATTTGTTTCTCTAGTCAATCCAGACAAACACAGCATCTGGACTACATATTCATAAGGAAAAGATCTTAAAGAAATGATCTCATTTGTTACCTTTGTACTGCCTGAATGTTAGTGTTATTTGTGTGTGTGCTATTTAGTATGACTTACTAGACTATTTGGTGGGCCTTAGAGCGCTAAAAAAATGTTTTCCCGTATAAATTAGTGATAATTGTTTGTTTGTTTTTTGCTTTGTGGCATTTTAGCATATGGAAAGTTTTGTAGGATATCTCTAATTTTGGATAGCAGGGGAAACCTGTACTGTTTCCAACTAAAATTCTCAACTGTAGAAATTTCTTGGACTTCATTATTAAAGTAAATTTTCTGCTCTATTCAGTGAGGACTTATATGGCTGAATAAAATATTATAAAGCAAAAAATCATTCATTTATTAGAAAAAAATTGAAAGAAAACAACATGACTTCAGAATATATTATAAACATGCATGTAAAGATTTAATTTAGGGAACTGATAACAATTCTTTTTCTATATTGCATAAAACTTTGTCCTGAGCCATGAACAAATAAGCTCTGGATGATAATCCTGATGCACTTTGATAGGATTAATCATCCAAAAATAATATTTTTTCTTATAAATTATAACTCTAAAGTGATAAAATAACTAAAACCAAAATGTTTCATATTTGACAGTGAAGAATAATATACATGAATTTGTCTATAAACCTGAGTACCTCATTCTTCAGATTTAATGAAAATGTCTGTATTTTTAAGATAGAAAAGTATAATTGAGATATTCATTTAATGACTACTTCAATAACCTTATCAGGTTTGTTGGAAATTAAGAAAGTTATTTTTTAAAAGAAATTGTTTAAATTATTGTTATTGTTATTATTTTGCTTTTCAACTAAATTGTTGAATTTAAAAAACAGAGAGGGGAAAAAATGAGGACCTGATGCCAGAGGCTTAAGTGAAGAGCAAACGTTTTGAAAATGATGAGGGCAATGAATGTACAAATGTGCTTTACACAATTGATGTATGTATGGGTTGTGATAAGAGTTTTATAAGCCCCTAATAAAATGACTAAAAAAATAAAGAAATAAAAACTGGCAGTTGGAAAGAAAAAAAACATGCATTCAATTGTGAGGAAATCAAGGTATTTAAAATTAATATAAAATGCTTTAGATATTGTGTAGATTACTTGAGTCACTCCTTATGAGTCTCTGTTAATTAGTGCTATTAGTTTGAAATAAACCCAAGGATTTCCACATGCGAATCTATTCTATGTCTATGCATTAGCAGTTCTGTTTATTTAGAGGTTTGCACAGTAAATACGTGTGTACTGTCAAATTAGGGCACTTTCTGCTATAAAGCATTGAAGTAGGAAGGCGTATCATCCACTTGCCAAGTAGTCTCAGAAAAATCTTGTTCTGTTGGTAATTTCTATTTAGTGAGCATATTTTCATGCAGGGAAGCTACAGACATAATACTAAAATTATTGACTTACAGTCATTTCACTTGGCCTAGAACAAAAACTAAAATAATGATTTTGAAATGTTAATGCTATGGTGTTAAGTGTTGCTAAAAGCATACTAAATCATTTCTTCATTGTTGAGCAGTGTAGCTGTTTCCACTTCCTTTATTTTCAAGACATACACTATTACAAGAAACATCTTCTCACACTTAATTTTATGCTTTATGACACTTACTTCTATAACTAGATTCTGAGATGAGAGGACTGCCAAATTAGAGTGTATTATTAAATGTTAATATATACCCTCAGAGTTATTTTTTAAATGATGTAACAATTTTCTTATTTTACCAACACTATGAGAAATTTAAATGAAATTGCCAGTTTTCTAGCAAAATGTTGTTGCTCTTAGGTGTCAATGTGTGTGCTCTTATTCGTAGTGTCTCCATGTACAACAGAATGAAATACAATTTGGTTGTGCACCATCCTCATAATTCTTATGTTTGAGCCTGTTATTTCAACCATGTGTCAATACTTCTCCATAAGCCTTTTCTTTTTCGATTTTTTCTGGCATTCTGTTTTCAGTCAAGATACATCAATGATATCCTTTGTTCTATGTACTCTTTCAAAGCTGGCATAAACTTCTGGAAGCTCTCTGTTGATATTCCAAAGTATCTGTTTTTTAATTACTTTCAGCAAAAATGTGCTTGCATATAATATTAATCATATTGTTCAATGACTTATGCATTCTGTTGTGTCACTTTCTTTTGGAATAGGCAAAAATATGGATCTCTTCCAGTCAGGTGGTTATATAACTCTCTTCCAAATGTGTTGGTGTAGAGTAGTGAGTGCTTCCAGAAATGCCTCAGGTTGTTGAAGAATTTCAATTGGTATTCTATCAATACCTGCAGTCTTGTTCCTTACTCTCACCTTCACTGAAACTTCAATTCTATAAGTTATTTATCATATTCTACCACCACTGGCACAGAGATTAGAATTTGCAAAAAGTATTTGGGTGGACATAATTCAATCTATAACAGCAATTTATTTTCAATAACACAAAAATGTCTCCTATACAGCTACTCTCTCTCTCCGTCATATAATTTCTACCACAAATTATAAGAATTGGTATATTTAACTTATGATATTAATCAAAGAATATTGATTGTACCTTGGAATGCCAGAAGAGAGAACTAAGCTACCTTCAGAGAATAGAAAGCCAACATGTGTCTTATAAGGGAAGACAGCAAGACCTCACCTAATACACTTTGGGCATATATTCAGGAGACATTCATCCTTGGAACAAGATTCACCTCTTGAAAGACACCCTGTCCCTTGAGAAGGACATCATGTTTGACAAAGTAGAGAGTCAGTGAAAAAGATGCAGAACTTTCAAGACATTGATTGACACAGGGGTTGAAACAATGGTCTCAAACACAGCAACTATTGTGAGGATGGCACAGGACTGGAAGGCATTCTATTCTGTTGTACATGGGGGTGGTATGAGTTGGAATCACATGAAGGGTACTTAAAAAGAACAATGCATTGTGTGCCTAATAACATATACATATTTTATGTATTTGATACAAGGAGAGTTAAATGCAAAACAAACAAAACAAAAGAAGTAAACAAACAACAACAAAAATATTGGCTTTTATATTTACCTATGCAGTTACTTTTATTCAAAACAACCACACAAAAGTTTCCATTATTGCTGTTGAGTAGATTTCAACTCATGGTTATCACTGGTGTTGCAAAATAGATCTATTTCCTGGGGTTTCTTGGCTATAATATTTATAAAGAAAATTGCCAGAATTTTTTCGCCTAGTGTCATTGGTGGGTTTGAACCATAAACCTCTCGGCATAACACACACACACACATACATTTTCATTGACATAGTCAAACTAAGATCCTTTTTCACTACCAAGGAGTTAGGTACTTTTATGTTGTAGTTAAGTACTATCTAGTTGATTACAACTCAAAACAATGTATAACAATATGTGCAACAAACATTGCCTTCTCCTCACAATTGCTACACTTGAGCCAATTGTTACAGTCACTGTATCAATCCATCTTATTGAATGCCTTCCTCTTTTTTTGCTGACATCCCGTCAAATATGTCAAATCTGTTGTTGAAATTCAGGTAGGATATACTCAAAATCATATTTTGGTTCTTTTGGACTTGTTTTCATTTTCTTTAACTACAACCTGAACTTACCTTTGAGAAACTGACGTTATGTATCACAGTCATCCCCTGGTTTGAGATGGTCCGGAAAAGAGTTGGTGATGTAATCAACTGGTGTCAGAAATCATAGAGAAGTGGAAAAGTGGGGATTGGATTAATATCCACATTTTGGATTCATCTTATCCACAAAATCGCCCACAGGGTCAATAAAGTTGAATTAAAAAATAATAATGCATGACAAAATACAAGACACGTACCTTAAATTTAAATGTTAGAGTTGCTGAACTACCAAACTCTCTAGGAAAGCATATTTTAGCTATCCTTCTAGAAATATAGTTTGTATTGTCTACTCAATTGACTTGGATTCTGAGAAATAACCATAGAAATTTTTGTTAAGCTATTTTTTAATTGTTGCTGTATAAGTTAATGCAGAATTTAAGATAGCCATTTCCAAGAGATAGTAAGTGTCTTGGTTATCTAGTGTTGCTTAAACAAAAATACTTCAAGTGGATGGCTTTCACAAGCAGACGTTGCTTTCTTTCAGTTTAGAAGGCTCAAAGTCCAAATTCAGCACTTCTAGAGGCAAGCTTTTCTCCTGTTGGCTCTGAGTGTAGATCTTTGTCTCTTCAGCTTCTGTATCTTATTTCCTTGGAGATCTCTATGAGGCACAGTATCTGCATTCTCCTCTTTCTGACTAATCAGTTTGCTTTATATCTCAAATATGATTGGCTAAATACCCATTCTAACCTGGTATGACTTCGCTAACATAATAATGAAATATATTTTTCCCAATTGGGATTAAATCCAAATATACAAATTCAAAACTCACTGCCATCAAGTTGATTGCAATTCAAAGCAAGCCTCTAGGACAGAGTAGAATGGCCCCTGTGATTTTGTGAGGCTGTAACTTTTTACAGGAGTAGAAAGATTTGTCTTTACTCTGTAAGGCACCTAGTAATTTAGAGCTGCTGACCTTGTGGTTAGCAGTTCAACATGAAAACACTGTAAAGACTAAGGCTCTTTTCACAAATAGAAAAACTAAATGCAATGCCATAGGGTCCATTCTAACTCATAGCAACTCTACAGGACAGAGCAGAACTGCCCCTGTAGGATTCAGAGACTGTAACTCTTAGTGGGATTAGAAAGCCTCATTGTTCTCCCCTGGAGTAGTTGGTGGTAATGCATAGCCACATAATTCAATGTATAACTGAATGCAATGTACTGAATGGAATAAGTTAGACAGGGCTGAGTTCTCAGTGTCAGAGAAATAATTACACTGCTCAGAAATGTGGTCTCAGACATTTATTATTTACATAATAAAAGGATGAGGACAAACCAAGTAAATTTCATTCTAAAAAAGACCCACCATCCTAGGGTGGTAAGTTTAGGCACCTCTATATGTTACTCACATATCAAGGAGAACTTGGTCTTGAGGCTTATACACCAAAGGGGTATATATCCAGGATTTCATGGAAAAGAGAAAAGGGGTAAGAGGAAGGTGTCCTTCTTCAGGTGCACAAAGCCTAGAAATCCTCTAACCAAAGTGCATAGTGAAAAAGTACATTCCTCCATCTCTATCCACAGGATTAATTTTGTAATTTTTAAAATTAATTATTCAGGAGGTTAGTGGGGGGAATCAAAATTTCAGTTTCTTAAAGGGCAAATTCTTTGATCACTGGGATAGTGGGTTTGGCCAGGTGCCATATCAGGTGCATGAGCAAGAGGCAGAGAAAGTTACTACGAACTAGGAACTCAAAGGAAGCTATGCTGACTGAATTATTGTTAATTAATTAACTTATCTATAGGGCCTAATATCCATTTCAATGGCTACACAGAGCTCACAGACAACATTAATGATTTAAGGATTTATTAAGTAAGTTAGCAAGTAGTAATGCCAGTGAAAAATGCTCAGGGTTGGGTTGTGTACAAGGACATGTTACAAATTTCTGTCAAGTATGATAGCAAATGCCCAAAGGACATAACACTCTGCTATAAATCTAATGCGGAAAGCATTCAGTTTAAGCTCCTACACTCTGTAGGTCAGTAAACCTACCTCCCTGAATGAAGAGTCCAGAGGCACCCCACTCCAGGCAGCCTCAGATGGAAGGCACTCAGCTCCACTTCTGTGGGTCAACAAGTCCAACTTCTTCAATTGAGTGCCCAGAGGCATGCCATTCTGCAAGTCAGCACAGTGCATAAAAACACTAGTCTTTACATGCTCTGTTTCTCGGTAAAGTCCATCATCCTGTTCCATGATCTGGCTCCTGGTTCTACTGCTTCTCTGGTGTTATAGCTGTCATCAGGATCCAGGACATTCACTGAGCAGGGATCTCAGGTCCAGAGGATGTGTCCCACTCCTGGCTCTTGCTGGTATTGATATCATAGGGCTCCTTTTATAAATGGTAGTATGGCACTCAAGAGAATCTTATTCACAATCACTCACAGGTGAACCTATCAGTATATCGCCCTACCTTCTTACCTGAGACATGCAGGGAAAGGTCATTTGGTGTGTGTGTTAGAGATTTTAGCTAGAAGAGACACATTAAATAATTTACTGTCCTTGCAGAAGCTTTCTCTGAAAAGAACAGATTAGAAGAGAAAAAGACTCAATTCTCAGCTTCCTTATTAGAAAATGTGTCAAGTCCAATGCCTTATAGAGGCAGACCATTTTCCCAAAAGGAGGCTTGTCTAAAATCGAGGATGGGTAGGACTGCAGTGGGGTGGGAGGGGGATCTTATGGCCTCAGCAGCTTGGACCTGCTGACCGGTACCTAGGTGAATGAAAGGATTGTGTGGAGCAGCTGGGTCTGGGTTTCATTGACCAGGGAATGGTAGCTGAGATGTCCCTGAACTCTTTTGCTAAAACAAATTGATTTTGTCCATAAAGGTAGGATCCAATACAACACTTCCTGAATCAGGAAATCATGAAGTTTTAGGGAAGGAAGGGTAACTGGGAAGAGATTCTGGATAGCTACTTTGATTATTTTATTTATGAATATTTACTTTGCTCTTTTATTTATGGATGGATACTTTGGCCAGTGCTATCTGTGAATGAATTTATTCTGTTTTCTATAAGTAATAAATGGCTTCCATTATTGTCAACATTGTTTAAATGTCTGTGTGAAGCTGAGTTTTACTAGATGGACATAGCACCCATGAACAGATTACTGCTATTTGATGTAATTTTCATCCAAATAGTCTTGTGTCAACTGGAAATCTTAAGGTTTCAAAGGTATTTTGTGTGGAAAACACAATGAAATATATTATCATGAGAATGCAAAGTAATAGATTGGGCAAAGAGCACCAAATAAAGTTTGTCAATTACTACCAAGTTCAGCTAATCATTGTGACGGTAAAAAATGAGTCCATTCATTTAGGACATTGATTAGGATTGAATATATATCAAATAATGTATTATTACATATATATGTCTTCAATGAGTAAAGGGTGAGTCAGGGGTACATGGATGTGAACCGTAATATTTCTTAATTTCAGTTTCTACGCTATGTATCACTTAATTTGAAACACTGCCCATTTTAAAAGCTTCCTTCATATCAAACCAACATATATTTACTAAAAGTCAACTTTTAAAATAAATTTTAGAGTACATACCATTCTTCATTATTATACAGGGATATTACAGTGCTGTGTGTATGATTATGCAATAAAATTCTGTTTACAACATTCATACATGATAGTATAAAATTGGTTTCAGACATCAATGAAATCACAGGCATCCTTATTTTTTTTATAGATTGTCTTGTGCTCAGAAGAATTTCTTTGAAATTTGGCTGAGAGGAAAGGTTTATAAAGATTCCAAAACCAAAATTTCATTGAAGGCAAAACCATCTAAGGTTTTTCTTAAACTTTTATTTACACTTTGCTACTTCTTGCTGAAATAAATTGAATTATACCCTTTATAAAATAAAAGTGTGGTCATCAGACAATGCTTCAATTTACCATTTGTGGTAGTTACGTAATCTCATGTCAAGTTGATAAATAGAGTGAAGGGGTGGAGTCTAGTCTGTCACACAGGACACAGTTTGATGATATGTCCTTGTGGGTATGGCCTTCTGGGAACTTCTTCTCTTTCTCCTTGGAGATGGGCCACATTCTCTGATTCACTTTTTAGCTATTGAGACACTCAGAAAGCTGGAAGACCTTGTGGATACCTGTGCCAGAGCTGCGATGCTTCCACCACCACTGGATCCACAAAACATTTCATCCACCAGCCTGTGAACTTCCTGCATGAGTCTGAAGAGAAATTTATAGACTAATATAAGACATATGGGCTAATGGCGGACTTATGGATTTGTTTTGGGCTGGGCTGAGATGTTTTCTCAATATAAAATTGCTCTTTGATATAAAAGACTTTCCTACATATATAGGATTGTCTTTGGATTGGTTTCTCTAGTTAACCCAGGCTAACACACCCTTCAGTAATGTTACTGTAAAGAGATTATTTTTTGTGTGGAAAACTTTAATGCAATCTTTGGTCTTTTGGTAAATAACTGAAGGTTGAGCTTACTTCTCTCACTGCCAGCCAGTCAATGCTGACTCATAGCGACCTCCTGGGCAACTGCAACTCTTTATACGAGTAGAAAGCCCAGTCTTTCTCCTATGGAGCTGCTGATAGTTTCAAGCTGCTGACCACGCAGATCACAGCTCACCACATAATCACTTCACCACCAGAGCTGCTTGTGCTTACGTAGGGTTTTACAAAGCATATCTGCATCCTGAAATGGTCGATTTAGTTGGAAAACAAGTATTTTGAAGCACCGTAGACATCGTGTTTCATTGTTTATGTGGCTAATGATAATTTGCATGCTATATATTAATTTGAAATAATTTTAAATGCTATATATTAATTTAAAGTGTTTTTCACACAGCATATTTCATTGCAGTAGACAATACTACACAGATAAATCCATTAGACTGACTGGAGCAGTTCCAGTCATAAAAGCATACGGTTTTGCCTTATTTCCAGTCACAAAATCAAAAAAAGTGATTGATAGGAGTAAAGAATTATAATTGTGCTTTCTGTACATATTTATTAACCTAAATTGTGAAGGTTACTGGAATAGCTCTGATGATATAGAATTAATGAATATAATGGCAACTAGGCTTGAGGAAATGACAAAATGTAAGCCGAATGTAACAAAAGGTTCACAAAGGGTCTGCAGACCTTTATTTCCAATGTACTTCATAATTTCAGGAATCAGTTTTGTTAGTCTTGAAAATCATTGCTCCAAGGCAGACTGTCTGATTCTATCAATCTCATAGTTAGAAAAATAACATTAAAAAAGCCTTAAAAAAGAGCCTTTAAAAGATGAAAACACTACCCATTTGTTGTCTTATAATCCTTATAGGTCAGGAGTCTGAGTAGAGTATCGCTGAGTCCTGATTCAAAATCTCACAAGACTATAATCAAGGAGTAGGACAGGTTTTGTCTATTATGGAGTTCAGGGTCCTTTTCCATAGCAAATGTTCTTCCTTGTGGTTTGTAAGACTTAAATTCCCACCCACCTCACCCCCTTTTTAAAATTTGGACTGCCAACCAGGGACAGTTATTTGTTAAATTTATTTGTCACATGAGTTTATCACAGTATGACTCTTTTACTTCTTTGAAGCCATCAAGAGAATTATCACCTCTCTGCTAAAATAAAAACTCAACTAATGAATGTAACCTAGTTACGGGTGGACTTAATTTTTATAATTTTCTGTGACTACAACTAAGTCACCGACTC
This sequence comes from Echinops telfairi, assembly GCF_000313985.2. Taxonomy (NCBI): domain Eukaryota; kingdom Metazoa; phylum Chordata; class Mammalia; order Afrosoricida; family Tenrecidae; genus Echinops; species Echinops telfairi. The sequence continues at coordinate 15,321,326 of NW_022103942.1, forward strand.
TGTCCAAATTCAGAAGAAGGGATGATACAGCTTGTCCATGGAAAAAATCCTATTATTTCATTCCATTTTCACCAAACTTTTTGAAACCCCCTTGTGTGCGTGTACGTGTGTGTGAAGCAGATCATCACCAATGTAAACAAATGTAGCCTTGATTGCTAATATTTGCTTTTGCTTTTCAGGGGTCCTCCAATTTCCCAAAGGATAATTTCTAAATACTCCTATTTTTTCGTTACTTTTGCCATTTTTAAATGACAGAATTTGTTGCATTTATCATGTTCATTTTATATGAATTAATATTTGTTCTGTAATATGAGGAATTATTAACACTAAGTTAAAACTTCTAAATTATTTATGGGGAAAAACACAAATATTTAGATCCCTATCAGAGAAGAGCCACTTTTGTGTCCCCAATCTTCAATTTCACACACACACACACACACACACAATATTGTTAGAATTGTCATTTATTTTTTAACAACAAAAAGGAGAAGTGGATGGTTCTTTGCAGTGCAGATTGTGTACAATTGACAGAGAAGCTATCTCTAAAGTAGCCAGTGAAATATCAGAAACAGAAACTCAGCAGGTGAAAGGCAAATGGATCAAAACCACAACACAAGTCATTTATTTGCAGGGAGAAATATTGCACCCTGCGGTTTGACTGTCAGACAAGCTGACATGCAATTCTCTAAGTTTAAAGATGTTTGTTCTTTGGCAGGCCAAGTGAATTGATGGCAGTGCTCTGCTGTGAACTGCACAGTTTTAAATTTGTTTGTCTACTATCTAAATTCCCCCCTCTGATTAAAAATATCACTGAACAATAAAAGTATGTGGTGACTTAGAATATGTAATGTTCTTAATTAGCTATGTTAATTAATTCACACTGTGGTTATGAAGCACACTATGAGTCACTATGAGTTAGAATCAACTTGATGGCGACAGGTTTGGTTTGGGTAAATTATTTGGGAACTAACTTTTCATCAAACTGTAAAATTGATTCCAATTTTACTCTGTTCAGAAAGGAAAATAGAAAGAAAATTTTATGAAGAAAATAGCATATAAGGGAGGTCGAGGCAATATTGTACACACAATTCCTTCATTACACTTTATTTCAGAGCATGTGGGCCACTTTGAGTCACTATGAGTTAGAATTAACTTGATGGCAACAGGTTTGGTTTTGGTTAATTGTGTGGGAACTAACTTTTCATCAAACTGAGACAAAAAATTACCTCGGGGGCCACATGTGGCCTACAGGCTGCCAGTGTGACACCCCAGCCATAATGATCTCAACAAAATGGACCAGTGTGATACTTTGTGAAGGGGAAAAGTGATCAAAGTCCCTGTGAACTAAATTATTAAATGGTATTGAAGAGTTGATATAATCTTAGAGGGTCCTGAAAGTGTATTGTTGCACTTGCCCCCTAAAGCCAAACTGCTTCTGGTGGCACTTTAAAACCAGATTGGCATGAGCCAGTTTAATAGCTGCTTCTAAGTAACCAGGGAAAGTATTAATTTACTAAAATCTGGAAACTACCTCTGGAAGACAACCGTCAATTGGAATCACCAGCTGGTTAATTTTATGATAATCCCCTGTCATACTCCAAGATACATCTGTATTGTTTTTGTTTTGTTCAAGCCAAATAGGCAAATTAAATGGGGATGTGGTAGGAATCACCACCCCTGCATCCTTCAAGTACCTGATGGTTACACTAATCACTGAAATCTATTCAAGAATGGAGTACTGCTTTTATGTTACTGTCTTCCCAGGAAGGCACAGTTCTAAGGTACTCAGCTATCTATCTGATAATAATAGCCCTTATTCCACATTTCAGAGATCTAATTGCCAAATATGTCTATTCTAATTATGCAATCTGGGACTTGGGAACTTGCTACAGGATGAATTCAGGGACTCACTTGAGCCCCTGTGAGACAAACCTGAGCTAAGACTCCATTAATAACTTGAGCTCCATATGCCCCAACTCTGACAGTTGTGTCTTGAGAGTCAATGTCCAGTAATACCCCCCAATCCGGACTATGTATTTTTCACCTATGAACAGACACTCTTATAAAAAGCCACTTATCCCTTTGGAGAAGGCTTAGTAAAAGACTGACAATATAAACCTTTGGTGGTGTGACAGGGTCCTTCCTCAGAGGGATCCAGCCTCATCTTTATTCAGGGGGCTATCTGGCTTTAAACATGCTTAAGCGAGGGCATATATTGATGGTCATGACTCTCTACTCTATTTGAGTTAGACTGCTGTTTATTTGATCTATAATTCTTCTGTTGTACAGATCAAGTAAATATTTAGAAGGTTTCCTATCGATTTAACTCCCAAGAACATTCTGCCTAAGTAGCCAAATGATGACTATTCTGCTTATAACTTTGATTCTGTTCTTTATTTTGATAACTATCCCCACTTTGTCTCTATCAATTCAGGGCTGCCACTTGGCCTCTAAAGGAGCCCTAGTGGTTATTTGTGGTGCTGCTAATCACAATGTGAGCAATTGTTAAGTCACTATGCTGGAGAAAGATGATGTGTTCTACTCCTGTAAGGAGTTACAGTCTCATGGGCAATTCTACCCTGCCCTATAGGTTCATCATAAGTCAGAGTAGACTCAATGGCAAGGAGTACTTGGCTTCTACTCTCACAAGGTTAAATCAGCCCAATTGTAGCTGAAGGACTTAATTCTGTGAAGGCAATTCCCACTGTAAAACTGCACTAATATAAAATAGCAAATCACACAAGTCTTCAGAGATGCTTCAACAATTGTTTCTTACTGTTCGGTAAGAAGTGTGCCCTCAAGATGCTCCATTTGTGTGTCCATGGGTTTATCTCTATAAATCAAATCTAACATGCCAGTTTCCTAAGCCTTTGGATATCTTCTCCTTCAGTACATCAAGGTAGGTATGGTACTTCAACTTGTCCTATTGTAGACCACTTAACAACCCATACTTTAGAGAATTAACCAGAAAAACAAAATAAAAACTACTTGAACCTCTCCTAACTTCTCTAGCTGAAACATTGCATGAAGAATCTGTACTTAGTGGGCCCAAATCAGGAAACATAGACTTATCCAACTTTATGTTTCTTTCACCATTATCCTACATCCTTAATAACCATTTCTACACATATTCTAGAGGTTTATGTTGGTACTTATTAGAAAACTCTAAAAGTTCTTTAGGAATATAGCACACTTCTTCCTGTGTCATAATATGAACTTCACCTTTGGGGAGTCACTATGACTTAAGCCTAGTTACAGGTCTAGAAACAATAATATGTGTGAGGGTATTTCCTGGGGATTCTCGGCAATATTTTGTAAGGGATCTGCCTCAGGCAATGCTCCAGATACAGGCTCAGTTGCCCTATCAGTTTGCACATTTTGATTAATCTCCTCAAGTATGAATGGAAGGGACAATGGTGTAACTGATAATAGATTAACCTGTTCAGAAGGGGCGAGTGGTGCTGGTGGCTGGAGTGGCTCAATGGAATGTAGGGGTGTAATGTTCCGATATTTTAAATCATCAATCCATATGTCCTGGTGGCAGTTACATAATCTGTCAACTTGCAAAGGGGCAGAGTCTAGCCTGTAAATTAGGTCATAGCCAATGAGGCTTCTGTGTAGGCATGGCCTTCTCCAGAGGATTCTGGGAACTCATGCCTTCCTCCCTGGAGGTGGGACACAGATGCTTTCAACTTCCTCTTCCTGCTGAGAAGCCACATAGAGCTATGCTGATGGAAACAGAGACCTTGAGCTGGAGGAGCCATGTGGAGACCCATGCCAGTGCTGAGATGCTTCCACCACCATTAGATCCACAAGACTTTCTACCCACTTGCCTATAATCTTCCTACATTCAGCGTCATTTCAAATGTGTGAATCTAAAGAGGAATTTATAGACCAGTATCAGACATATGGGCTAATATCAGACTTTTGGACTTGATCTGTACTGGGCTGGGGTGTATTCTTAATATACAATTACTTTTTGATATAAAGCTCTTTCTTGTACATATGAATGTCTATGGATTTATTTCTCTAGTCTACTCAGACTAACACAATCCCCATCCTAAACTTCAGAGTCCCATTTGTTCCCAATTAAACCCACACTTTCACATCCATCACCATTCTACATTGAGAATTAAGCTGATGTTGTAATTCAGCTACTCATATGATTAGACTGGATTTCAGCAATATCAGTTCTGTTATTAGAAGACACAAGTTGAAGCTTTGAGGACTTTTGTGTGTGGCATTTGAATTATGTCTCTGAAGCTCTGAGTTTATATTTTTTTCCTTTACCAATGTATCCATTACAAGTAGAATCAGCCACCCAGCTTCCCTACATTTTTCATCCTAAGAAAATTGCTGAAAAATCTCAAAAATGCAATAAACTAAAGCTTTACTTCTCACCAATTTTGAGGTGTTACACCAATATTGGAATTGTTATTTTGAGTGTTGACATTGCCACTTTATGCCATGGATAAATAGTGCCCTCTTTATTAATAGTAGAAGACTTATCCATACTAAAAGAGACAGCATTCTCTGTGTTCTTATTTTACTTTTTTTTAGTTTAAATTTTATTGACATATAATTAACATTATACAGTTCAATAGCTTAAACAAACTAAAAAGACTTGTGCAATATCATTACAATCAATTTTAAAACTCTTATTTTTCCTTGTACTCATTAACTCCCATTTCTTCCCAACCTCCTATTCCATAATCCCATAAAATATTAATTCAATTATTATCTCTATATATTTGCCTATCCTGGATTTAATATAGAGGAAAACATACAAAAAGCAAATATAAATAAATAAATAACCCAATAACAATAAAACAAAAGAAATCATTTGAAATGATAGCAGAACATAACAAAAACAAGAAAAATTATAATTGGTTAAAAGGGAGACCAAATGATAACTTATAACCTAGCTCCATATGCATTAATCCATTTTCCAGTGAAGCTGTCTGATAGCAAGGCTATTCACATCCCTGATCAATGGTTAGAGGAGCATTCATCAGAGACTTAGTCCACTGGGGACCCTGCAAATGGATTTTGGGCTTTCACTGTCATCTATAACTTTCTGAAAAGTTGTGCTCAGAATTTAAGCACTAATACCTCTCCCTTCTCCTGTCTTAGATTTTATTATTTACAATCTTTAGATCACACATCTTTGATGTGTTTCTTTCATGAGGACTTAGTTGTCACCTCACTGAGATGGCTGCTTGTTTTGAGACAAGTTGTAATGTAAGATCCCAGATGTTATTCTTTCTGATAATCAGGCACCATCTGATGTCTTCACTGCCCTTAGCTACTACACATATATCATCAGTGATATCTTTGTGTAGTCAAGTGATGAGTAGGGCCATGTCACAAGAATGAATTGTTCTTATATTAGGACTACAATTAAGTAGGGCTCAAAATCCATTCATGTATCTATGGTATTTATGTGACACTGGTACAATTTAGAGATACTGTAACACTTTTCTTTATTCCAACAAAAATTAAATGTTTTATTTCTGCATTAATTCATTTTAACCTGGGAGTATTTGAGAGTTTTGAAGAAAACCTTTGAATTTTTAAAATTAAAACATCATTTTATTGAGGGTTCTTACAGCTCATATTACAATCCATACATTAATTGTATCAGGCATATTGATACATAAGTGGCCATCATTATTTTCTAGACATTTACTTTCTATTGAGCCCTTGGTATCAGTTCCTCTTTTTCCCTCCCTATTTTCATATCTCACACCAACCACTGTCTCCCTTCACCCATGGTTTCTGTTGTTCCTCCCTCTGGAGGGGTGTGTGTGGTTATGTGTCCATCATTTTTATTAGTTCCCCCTTCTCCCCCCCCCCCCACCGCCCCTTTTACCCACCCTTCTGGTATCGCTATTCCCATTCCTGTTCCTGAATTCTGTGTGCCTTGAGTTCCCATTTCTTATCTATACCTGTGAACATGCTCTGGTCTAGTACGAATTGAGAAGCAGCACTGGGGTCATGATAATGGGGGGTGAGGAAGACTCAAGGAATCAGAGGAATATTGTGTGTTTCATTGGAGCTTTACTACACCCTGGTTGACACATCCCTTCCCTGTGACCGCTCTTTGGAGGGATGTTCCAATATCTACAGATGGGCTTTGGTCTCTGCTCCGATCTGCTTAATTTTCAATGATATGTTTTTGTTTGTTTGTCTGTCTTAGTTAGTTAGTTAGTTAGTTAGTTAGTTAGTTAGTTAGTTAGTTAGTTAGTTAGTTATGGGTCTTCTGATGCCTGTTACCTGTTCCTGATGACACATCATGATCACGCCTGTTGGTGTGCTTCTTCCAGGTGGGCTTGTGGCTTCTCTGCTGGATGGCCGCTAGCTTATCTTCAAGCTTTTAAGACACCAGACAGCTATATCTTTTGATAGCCGGCCACCATCTGACTTCTTCACCACATTTGCTCATGCACCCATTTTGTCTTCAGCAATTATGCCTGAAGGGTGAGCATCACAGAATACCAGTTTGTTAGAACAAAGTGTTCTTGTATTGAGGTAGGGTATGAGCAGAGGCCCGATGTCCATCTACTACCTCAGTGTATTGTTATATAAATATATGTTCATAGGACAATACCTCTATTTTTATGGATTAATGTATTTACATATGTACACACCTATGCTTATACCTCTATCCATGGCTTTGCTTCCTAGATGCTTCCTTTGTTTCCTTTTACCTTCCTCCTGCCCCACCATCACTCTTGCCCTACTTCTGCCTCTTAATACTTCCTCTCAGCTAGAGTGTTGTTGCTCCAACACCCACAGGATCTCTATATCCTCTTTGTTGTTCCTTTTAATTCCCTAGTTGTTACTTGGTCTATGGCATTGTTTGCTCACGGCTCCCTTCCCTCACCACCTTCACCCCTCAACTCCCTGCAAGACCATTGATCCCTTTGCTTTCTCCTTGAACTTGCTCCCCATGCCTGTCTTTTATAAGTAGGAAAATCAACAACGACATAGACCAAACAAAAAGAAAACAAAAGACTGAAAAAAGAAAAGGAAAAAGAGAAAAAACATACATAATTCCAGGTCTGTCCCCTCACCTTTATGGATATCTCCCAACTGGTCCTGAGAGATTTTCGGGAGATGCCCTCCTAGCCTGAAGTCAATTTGGGGGGCACTTTAGGGGCTCTGTGGCTTACCTTAGCTCCAGTTGCTGATCTGTTCTGCTCCCTGATTGGTTTTCCCTGCTATGGGGGGTTCAGACTGCACTAATTCCCCGCTGTGTGTCCCCAGTATTTTTCTCTGTCACATTATGCTTTGGTAAGGGGACAACATGCTGTGAGCTGTTGGGCCCTCCAGTCTTCTCTGTGCCTTAGAAGCTCCACACAGGGATGCCTCCCTCTGGGCTTGGTGTGCCAATATGGGGTCTGGACCAACAGTCCCTTTCTCTTTATCCTTCTTAGTTTGCTTCTGTGTGAGCATGGTATGCCAGTCCCTCTCCTCAACCTGTAGGTTTAGTGTTATTCTCTGTCACACATACTTCTAGGGAGGTGGTCAATTTGGCTCTGTTGTCCAATCTTTTCATGCTTTCCTCCATGTGGTTATGTTACTCTCATGATTTAGTGCGCTGTGGTAGGGTCTGTATGCACACTTCCAATTCTGTGGAGACATAACCAATACTCTCCCCCTGATGGGTTGTTGCCCTGCTCCCTGCAATGTCATCATCTTACACACACCTTTTCTCTCCCATTTACTCCATCCCCCTTCTTTGTGTTGGATTAATCTGTACCTCCTTGGCTTTGGTCTGACCTCCACCCAACTGCCTGTATCCTCAACCCTTATATTGTGAGATAACTAGCTTTTATTCTACACCTACTGTGCTCATTATACTTACCTCAGGGTACTCATGTTGTACTTGTCCTTTTGTGATTGTCTGATGTCACTTAGCAAAATTTATTCCAACTGTTCCCATGAAATGTTGTGCTTCATGTGATCATCCTTTTTAGTGGTGCATAGTACTTCATTATGTGCATGTGCCAGAATTTACTAGTCCATTTATCTATCGATGGAAATTTAAGATGTTTCCAACTCTTTGTGATTGTGAATGTGCCACAATAAGCAATGTAATGCACATGGCGGGTTGTGGTTTATTTCTCACCTCTTCTGGGTATATGCCCAGTAGAGGGATAGCTGGATCATAAGGTATATCAATTTCCATTTGTTTTAGATATCGCCAGAGCGCTATCCACAGAGGCTGTACATATCTACACAATGACCAGCAATGGAGGAGAGTTCCTATCTCTCCACATCCCCTCCAGCATGTATCGCTCTCTGATTTTCTGATTTGGGCTAACCTCAATGGTGTTAGATGGTATCTCATGGTTGCCCAATGGCTTGCTCTTTTTTTTCTTGTTGTCCTTTTATTAATCTCCAGGTTTATGGCGTGGTGTTCTGAAAAAGATGCCTGAGTAGTGTCTGTGTGCTTGAATTTACTCAGGCTCAACTTGTGTCCCAGCATGTGGTATATTTTCCAAAAAATGAGCCATGAGCACTTGAAAACTATGTGAATTTTTGTTGTGTTTGTATGAAAAGCTCTATATGTCTATCAGGTCCCATTGCCTAATTGTAGTGTTTAGCTCTGTAGCCTTCTTGCTGAACTTTCTTCCCAGTGATTTATTTTGCTCTGATAGCGGTGTATTTAAGTCACATATTATGATTGTTGAATCTGTGATTGTTTCTTTCATGTTCTGAATAGTTTGATTAATTTTGCGGGTCTCTTATTAGGTACATATATATTCATTATGCTCACTGTTTCCTGGTTTACTGATCCTTTGAGCATTATTTAGTTCCCCTCCTTGTCTCTTGTTATGGGTTGCACCTTGAGGTCAATTTTGTTGGAGCTTAGGATTGCAACCCCTGCTATTTTTAAGTTGCCATTTGCCTGGTGTATTATTCACCAGCCTTTTATTCTTACTCTATTTTTGTCTGCCAGCTTAAGATGTATCCCTTGCAGGCCACAGATTGATGGGTTGTCTTTTCTGAGCCAGTCTGCTAGGCTTTTTCTTGTAATGTATGAATTGAGACCTGTTACATTTAGAGTTATTATCATGATCTGTGGATTCTTTGCTGTCATCTTGTGCCTTTTGCGTTGGCAGATTTTCTATCTCCCTTCATAGCAGTGTGCTGTGTTTGTGTGTGGGGCTTCATTCTTGCCTTCCTTTCCCTCTGAGGCCATGTTATCATGGTAATTGTTATCAGCATGTTGGTTTTTGGATGGAGCAGGGCTATGTAGTGGTCTCCTGCTTGTTTGGGGGATATTGGTCTTCTGACCCTAGTGAGTTGGCAGGGATCTTCTGCATGGTTGGGTGTCTTATGGTGCAGTATTTGAGTTTTTCCTTGTCATGGTAGACAATAATTTTACCTTCCATATTAATAGATAATTTGGCATGGTAGAGGATTCTTGGGCAGGTGGACTTTTTTTCTTTCAGCATTTAGAAGATATTACTATTCTCTCTCCTCCTCTCCATGGTTTCTGCTGACAGGTCTGAGAATATTCTTACCTGAGCACCATTTTACGTGACCACCTTTTTTTCTCTTGTTGCTCTTAATTTTTTCTATTTTTGCTTAAAGTTGTATAATTTAACAATTATGTGCCTTGGTGAGTTCTTTCTGGGATTTAGTCTAATTTGTGTCCTCTCTGCTTCCTCTTTGATTGTCTGGTCCTCATTCATTAAGGTGCAAAAGTTTGCTTCCAGAAATTCCCTTGCTAATTTAGCTGTCAAATTCTTCATGGTATCTTGTTTGGGTAGACCAATTATTCGAATATTGTTCCTATTCATAGTATCTGTCATTGATCTCAGGTTTCCTCCCCCCCACCCCACCCCACCCCTTTCATTATCTGTTTTGACTCTTTTTCTTGTTTGCTGAAGTCTCGCTGCTTGTCTTCAAGATTACTGATATGATTCTCAGCCTCCTCTAGTGTGTTTGTGAGATCTGTGATCTTTTGTGTAGCTTCTGTTACCTCATCCATTAACTCCTACATTTCCCTTTGGTGTGTGGATTTCATCCCCTTTATTGTGGACTTCAGCTCCTCTATCATTGTGTCCTTATTCTGCATTGCTTCCCTCATCTCCTGCATTACTCCAAGAAACCTTCTGAAAATTTATTTTTGTGGATGATCCTTGCCTTATTCTTCTATGAGTGTTGCTGTTGGGTTTTGTCTTTCTAGTTGAGAGTGTTGCAGTATGCTGCTCTTTACGTGACAATTTCATAGAGCTGGGCGCCATGTTTCCGAGAAGCCAAGGGGTCCTGTGCTGTTTCTCTGTGTGACTGGTAAGGATGATTTTGAGGGTTTCCTGTGGCCTATAGTGGTGGGCAGACTATTGTGTAGGCAGGGTACAGTTGGTACTCACTGGCCAATGGCATGAGGGACCTCAGAGACTGGAGTGAGGTTGGTGATTGTATGTATGCCCCTGGGCAGAGTTAGTCTGGGCTGTCAGGCCACGATTTGCAGCCTTTTTTTTTTTAAAGACACCTAATAGAAAACAACAGGCAGGGAGGTCTCATTGCCATGGAAAGGGGTCTTGAGTGAAGGTGGGAACAACTCCACTGCCACTGGTGTAGGTGCCAGGGAAAAGCCTCCACAGGGTGGAGATGCTGGGCACCGGTGGAGGCTGTTGTTGTTGCCACGGGCAAGATGAACTGTGCTGGCATGGGCCTCGCCTCTGCTGTTGTGGTTAGTGGGAGAGGAGAAGCTCTAGGTGAAACAATAAGGCTGAGGGGGTCAATTGGCAGGTAGTAGCCATGTTGGGGTGTGAGGTGGTATGTCTGGCATGGGCTGGGGAGCCTCAGGGATCAGGTCATTATCCCATGGGTTCTGGAGCAAGGTTAGATGTGGAGGAAAGATGCCTTCCAGATCAAGGACGTACTCTCTGAGTTGTGGACCAGAAGAGGCATTGCTTGGGATATGGTGGATGCTACATCCCATAGGCATGGTATATGTGGCTGCTGCATGGGTGGAGGTATCTCAGGCAGTGGTGCAGAGAGCCCCTGCAGCCACAGGTGACCAAACTTATTGCAGATGGACTTCAGGTTGGCCCCTGAGGCCCTGAGTGTGTATTGGGAAAGACCAGAGCTTGGCATGGAACTGCTGCCACATAGAGAGAGAGGAACCATGGCAGAAGGAAGTAGTAGCCCTAGGGGGATGCTGCAGGTGGACAGCTGCTGTGTTGTGGCCCAGATGTGGCTGTGAGGTACTCAGCAGGGCAGCCATCCAGCTACTGGTATGGCAAAAAGACCAGGGAATGGGAGGTAAGCCATGGGTGGTAACCGTGGCAGTGTGTAGAAGCAGCATTGCCCACAAAGGCCAGGAAATCCTGGGATCATGTCACAAATCTCTGGGGCTCTAGGGTAAAGCAGATGTGATGGAGGGTCACATCCTGGATTGAGGAAGCACTCCAGGTTGTCGTGGGGGGTCTTTTCACTTACCAGAATTCTCCCACTCATCGTCTTTGACACCAGGCTCTGTGATTGCCATGGTGCTCCCAGTATGGGCTATTTCTGGGTACCATCTTGCCTCTGCTCAAAAAGGACATGATTATACTTTTATTGAGGAAGAGTGAAAATCACCCCTAGTTCTCAGTTCTTTTTGGCCTAATCAGATGTGAGAACAAAATATTGAGTAATGCAGAAAACATCAAACAATTATAGAAGCAGTCAAGGAGTCACCATATCAAAAAGAACTGTTCGACATAGAACCATTTCAAAATGAAGTAAAGGATAAAGAGCACATGATATTGAAGTAAAAAGTTGAAGTGATAAGAGTTGTACAAGCCCCCAATAAAATGATTTAATTAAAAAAAATTTGAAGCTGCACTAAAAGCATTAGTTAAAAAATAAGGTTACAGAAATTGTTAAGAATATCAATTTCAAAAAGCTGATGAAGACTGGAAGTACTCACTTGTCTATGCCATGGAAGTTGGAAAAGAGCTATCTGGCCAATGGCCTGGAAGAGATGCATATCTGTGCCGAGTATAAGAAAGATGACCCAACAAAATATGGAAAATTTAAACTAAAACATTAAATATCACACGGAAGTAAAATGTTGCTGCAGATAATTTCAATAACAGTTGTCACAGTACATCAACAATGAAGTGCCAGAAATTCCACGAGATTCAGTAAATTATATGGCACAAGGGCTATCAATGATGATGTTATATCAAATACGGGGGTGTCAGGACGCCTCCAGTGGACGCTGGGCAGCTGCTACAAGATGGCCAAAGTGACTAAAGGAACATAAACACCGGTTAAAGCCATAGAACGACGGATCATTCACACCAGAGGGAAAAAGACAAAGGCCACTTGTACCAACGCTAGACGTGGAGAAAAGGTAGGCAGACCCTGCCCAAGCTCCGCCTCTTCATCCCCACTGACACCCCCACCCCCCACCCCCCGACCCACACCCTGCACCCAAAGCCCTGCTAGTACTTGCAGGGCACAACGCCCCATCAGTCTAAACCTCTTCTCCCAAAGTGTCCCTTCCCACCCATTCTCCAAGCTCTTCCACGACACCAACGCCCTGGGCTCCCCCTGTTATCTTTCCCGGTACAGAAAACACGCCCAGGGACCAGAAGAGAAGCATTGAGGAATACTGTCACCAGCTCAAGAACGCCGCGAAAATCTAAAGGACTGATCCTCTACGGACATTATCACCGATTCATGAAAAAAGCAGAACCCAGCCATGCCAGGGAGGACCAAGTATGTCAGCAGACGTCCACCAATGCTCGTGAATCCCAAAGTTAAGGAGACAGTAGCTACCCCCAAAAGTTCTGTGTTATCCTTTGAGGTGAAGTTGAAGCCAACAGGGTTACACTATCGGTGCCCCCAAAAAGTGCAACATCTGTAAAAGAGAGCTGTGTGTGTGCTCCGTGATGGTGGGAGGGAGGGAGAAAGGAAAGGAAGAGGCAGGCGGGTGTTGGGGGTGGTGGTGGTGTCCTGCAGGGTTGGGGGTCTAGCCAGCAAGTCTACTTTGATCCAGACTGTGGACCTTGAAACTGAGAAAGACTTGACAAGGAAGACAAATTTCATCATGAGGCCTTTATCAAACAGACAAGGAGAGAAAGGGTTTGGTGTTTCTGCATGGAGTGCGGGGTGGTGGTGGGGGCAGATGGGACCAGGGGTGTTGGTTGTGGGATATCCTCTAAAAAGGAAAAGTGTTTCCAAATTATTGCCTTCAGGACTCAGTTTTCTTAGAGGTGTTTATTGTCCCCAGCCTGTGCTGCACTCTGTAAGGACCAGGACACACACGCCAATGAAAGTATGCCTAAAGAGTGAGATGGCGGTGTTTGAGGCTACAAACACAGAGCAGGCACTTTCCTGATTCGAAACATGGGAACTAGCGGGAGTAGTATGGAGCCCTGGTGGTGTAGTGGTTGAGCATTGAATTGTGACCCACATGGTCAGCGGTTCAAAACTACCAACAACAGCTCTGTGGGAGAAGACTGGGCTTCCTACCCCCATGAAAACGTGCAGGTTTAGAACAAGACAGGGTTTTATAGGAGTCAGCATTGACTCCATGGTAGTCAGTTAACGGGGACTGGTGCCCCAACAAAGAAGGGCCACTGAGCGTGGCTGGCCCCCACCGAGGCAACCGAGGGAGCATTGTCTGCACAAAGTTGAAAGCAGAGCAGAATCAAGAAAGATCCAATGGCGGTTAGGAACATCACCTCAAAACACCAGCCTTTTTTTCTCACCGTGATTCTGTCCTACCAGCCATTGAAGCTCCCCAAAGCTCCACTTGCATTCATCTCACCACGGTCAAGTCTACTTTGAGAAAGCAGTCACGCTTTGGTCACATGTGGAACGCTTTCTGAACCAAGAGGTCCAATCCTCCAGCACGATTTCCCAGGATGTTCTGCCTCCGCTCATTATGTCTTTAGTGTCTGACAAGATTTTAAAACTCTACATAAGGTTTTCTGCGGCTACATCCTCTAAAGTAGGCAGCCAAGTCGTCCTCCATAGTCTCTACTTTTTCTGGAAGGTCCGCTACAACTGCTTCACTTTAAGGGACCTTGCAAATATTTGAAATACCGGAGAAATAGCTTCCAGGATCGGAGCAACACAAAAGCCACCCCCAGTAAACCAAACTGACAAACAATAGAATAGAATGATGGAAATTCCTGTACGACATTGGAAAGACATCAGTTTTCTGTTTTTTGCTGTGCCCCCAATACTGCCTCATCTACAAAGAGACATGAACTGATGCTTCCTAATTGCATTGAACACAGTTTGCAAGATGAAGGCAGGGAAGAACTTTTTAATCCTAACGATGGCGGTGAATTGATCCAGACAAACAGGACAGGATCCCTATAAAGTGTTGGAACAGCAAGGACGTTTCTTTGAGGATCCAGATATACCTGACTGAAACCATGGCATCTTCACTGGCTTCTTGCATGTGAGAGTCAGACACGGAATAAGGGAGACTGGAGGAGTATCGATGCACTTGATCTAGAGTGCTGGCAAAGAATATTGAAAGTACCGAGGACTGCCAAAATGGAAGCACACTCCACTTAAAAAAAGTGCAGCCAGAGTGCACTACAGGCAAGGAAGGGCAGAGTTCTCACGGGTTTGGGGCATCCTGCCCGTGGAGACATGGCCCTGGAGGAGGACATCAGATTTGCTAAAGCAGGAGGAAAGTGGGTAAGGGGAAGACCTTCAACAAGATGGATGGACAGAGTGCTGAGTCTTCCACGGCACTCACAGAAGGACCACTGGACCGGGCGGTGCTTGCTTCTGTCTTGCATCCTCATGGGGTCGCTGTGAGTCAGCAGCTGCCCCACTGCGGTAACTGCTCACACCAGCAGAGCAGGCTCCCCACGGCCCCTCTCCCCATGACTTGGGCAAGCACTGCCACCTCCCAGTGTCCGCCTAGGGTGGGAGAGCGCCCTCTGGTGGAAACCAGAAGTGACACTCCAGGCTTCCAGAGGCCAGTCGGCCTCCCTCAGCAAGTGAGGCAGCACCAAGGCAGCAGTGGCATGTGTTATCGCTTGCTCATACATCAGTCAGGGTTAGCGGTTGGGGGGCACCCCTATTCTCAGAACAGAGAGCACCCATGGTGACTATGAGAAGACCCCGTAATGGCTCCCGGACAGCGGTGGCGCCTCCTTTCATCCACAGGCCCGAGGGGCCCGGAACGGGTGATGGTCTGAGGGTGCGGGGGGTGACAAGAAGGACCAGGGGGGAGGGGCCAGGCCTTGCCATGGGTGAAGAGTGACTTAATCTCTGTGTCCCTTTATTGGGGGACACGGGAGGGGCAGGGAGGGGTGTGGAAGGCAGCCGTCGGATTCCCAGCACTGCTGTTTGATGATGACTTTTGTCAACGACATGGAGGGGGAGGGGTGGGGCGGCCACTCAGAGGGGCATACTTGGAGGCGGTCGCCGCCCACCCTTGGGTGACGTCACCTTCCTTGACTTTTCATTCATAGCCAATATCGGGCCCTTGTTACACCTCTGCAGGTGTCCCACCTGCAAAGGTACCCACCCCAGCTTCTGGGGAAGATGAAGAGAAGGGAGCAGCCCTCAGCACCGTCCCAGCAAGCTGAGGAAGGCCAGCCTCAGGATGAGAAAACTTCCTCCTCATCGTTGTTGTCGTCGTCGTCGTCATCTGCAGCAGCATCCTCTCAGGGAATAGATGCCTTTCGGATTCCCCCTGGGAACTGTCAACTG
>NW_022103942.1:15337544-15339939 GCF_000313985.2 Echinops telfairi
CCAACGCACAGGCTCGCTGGGCTCCTGCGGCCACTCCAGCGAGGGCCTTTGTGTTCACGGGGTTGAACCCCCAGCCTGCAATCTCCCAGAAAAACCTGGGTCCTGGGCCTGCCCTCCCTACACCCACTGCACCTCCCCCAAGGACCTCCCCCGCAGGGGACTCCCACCCCGTTGGGTTTTATTGGGACTTTGGTGGCTCTGCCAGATGTGCCTCCCACCATCCTCGTGCCTGGAGTTGGCCTGCTCCCATACTGTTCCTCTGGAGTCCCCATGCCCACCATGCCTGGTGCTTCCATGCTGGCGTTTCGTCCCCACGCACCCATGTCCTGTGGCTGCTGCTCAGGCAACGCCTATTTTTGAGGTGTCCCACCACCCATGAAAATGCCCTTGGGGTGCCCTGACCTCAGGGAACACCGCAGCTGAGTTAGTCCTTTCATGGGAAATGTAGTTCAATAAAAGTACAGAAGGATGAGTGATGTTCCTTGGTCCTGTCACCTGTCTGTCTCTGCCCTTCGTTAAGGTGAGCCCAAGGTACTGGAACGAGACCCTTCAAAGCAGAGCAGAGACCTCAAAACTCTCCCCCTAATCTGCTGAGGTCTGAAGCTGACACCAACAGAGTCCCCCATGGTGATGATTCCCATAAACAGAAACTTCTGTAAAGAATCCCACCGAGGAATTTCCGCTCTGTACTCTATGGTTGCTACGGTTTACACTTCTTGACACAGTAGCTGTGTGTGTGTGTGTGTGTGTGTGTTTGTGAGTGTGTGTGTGTGTGTGTGTGTGTGTGTGTGTGTGTTTGTGTCTGAGGAAAGTAGGATCACCGGGTGGCATGGGCGAAACTACCTTTTATTTCAAGGTCTGGTTAGTACCTAGGAAAACAAATAATCTTCCAGGATTCTACAGGGATAGTACATGGATAGAGAGCTTTTGGAGAATAATATAGCGATATCTAGCAGCACATGTGTACCTATGACCCATTGATTCTTTCCCTGAATATGTGATGAGGAAACTCCTGAAGAAGTACTCGATTTCTCCAACCAGAACAACCACTTTCCATTTCCGGCACGGAGGTCCCCGCATGTGTTTGTTGACCTCTTAGAGTGAGCCAGGACTCCCCAGCAACCAATACCCCTCCCCCATAGCGGTGTTAGGTGTGCTTTGTGACGTCATGGCTTAGCAAAGCTTTGCTGACCAATCAGGGCTGAAAGGTGTGGCTCTTCATTGTTCGGGGGAGTATAAACACGGGGGTGTCAGGACGCCTCCACTGGACGCTGGGCAGCTGCTACAAGATGGCCAAAGTGACTAAAGGAACACAAACACCGGTTAAAGCCAGAGGGAAAAAGACAAAGGCCACTTGTGCCAACGCTAGACGTGGAGCAAAGGTAGGCAGACCCTGCCCAAGCTCCGCCTCTTCGTCCCCACTGACACCCACTCCCCCCGACCCACACCCTGCACCCAAGCCCTGCTAGTACTTGCAGGGCACAACGCCCCCTCAGTCCAAACCTCTTCTCCCAAAGTGTCCCATCCCACCCATTCTCCAAGCTCTTCCACGACACCAACGCCCTGGGCTCGCCCTGTTATCATTCCCGGTACAGAAAACACGCCCGGGGACCAGAAGACAAGCAGTGAGGAATACTGTCACCAGCCCAAGAACACAGCGAAAATCTAAAGGACTGATACTCTACGGACATTATCACAGATTCATGAAAAAAGCAGAACCCAGCCGTGCCCAGGAGTACCAAGTATGACAGCAGACGTCCACCAATGCTCGTGAATCCCAAAGTGAGGGAGACAGTAGCTACCCCCAAAAGTTCTGTGTTATCATTTGAGGTGAAGTTGAAGCCAACAGGATCCTACACTATTGGTGCCCCAATAAAGTGCAACATCTGTAAAAGGGAGCTGTGTGTGTGTTCCGTGATGGTGGGAGGGAGGGAGAAAGGAAAGGAAGAGGCAGGCGGGTGTTGGGGGTGGTGGTGGTGTCCTGCAGGGTTGGGGGTCTAGCCAGCAAGTCTACTTTGATCCAGACTGTGGACTTAGAAACTGAGAAAGACTTGACAAGGAAGACAAATTTCATCATGAGGCCTTTATCAAACAGACAAGGAGAGAAAGGGTTTGCTGTTTCTGCATGGAGTGCGGGGTGGTGGTGGGGGCAGATGGGACCAGGTGTGTTGGGTGTGGGATATTCTCTAAAAAGGAAAAGAGTGTCCAAATTATTGCCTTCAGGACTCAGTTTTCTTAGAGGTGTTTATGGTCCCCATCCTGTGCTGGACTCTATTAAGGACCAGGACACATGCCAATGGAAGTATGCCTAAAGAGTGAGATGGCGGTGTTTGAGGCTACAAACACAGAGCAGGCACTTTCCTGATTCGAAACATGGGAACTAGCGGGAGTAGTA
>NW_022103942.1:15340698-15383436 GCF_000313985.2 Echinops telfairi
GAGAATGATGTACAAATGCGCTTTACACAATTGATGTGTGTATGGATTGCGATAACAGTTGTATGAGCCCCTAATAAAATGTTAATAAAAAAAAATTGAGACAATAGCCTATCATATTGCCTGCCAATCTTAGAATCAGTAGCCCACCATCTGACCCCTCAAGCTTAGATTCAGTTACCTTAGCAGCAACAAGCCCGTCCTACTGATCTTGGATTAATTGCCTCTGCTGACACATGCCTACAATCTTCTTGATTATCTTCCGTTTACCAAGCTGCAACTTTACAAGGCAGAAGGGGCCTCCAGCCTCCTAACCTAGTCTTGGAACTTACTAGGACTGGGAACTTGTCCTCTTCTACAACTGTGTGAGCCATTTTCTTTATGTAAGTTTACACACACACACACACACACACAAACTTCACTGGTTTTCCTTCTCTACATATCTCAGCTTTATACAGCCCTCTTTTATCCATGGAATTATGTTTACCCAAAATATGTGTTGAATTGAAGGTTTAGATAATCTGGATTGGATAGATCTCTAGCCATCTTACCTGCCCTAGAGAGAATATTGGACACGTAGGTCTGTAAAAGTTGTGAGCAGGAGAAATAATTGTGACTTTAGGCAAAACAAACTCACTGCTATACAGTCCACTCTGACTCACAGAGACTCTGTAGGATGGAGCACATGTGTCACTTTGTGGGCTTCTAAGGCTATAAATCTTTACAGGAGCAGAAAGCATCAACTTTCTCCCATGCTGTGGCTGATGCTTTAAAGAGCTGACCTTTTGGTTAGCAGCACAACTTTTAAACCATTATGTCAGTAGGGATCCAATATTTCCCTTAATTTTTTTTCACTTGTGCTAACATTTACATTCTTTCAGCTCTACATATCCATACAGTTTGTTTTAGCATAGGTATTACTGTATGCAGTTCTTTTTGTCTCATGGAAGGGGAGGCAGTTTTCCCTGGAGGCAATTGAATATAATGAAGAAAAATATTCCTGCTATGTGGATGTGAGAGCAAAAATACTGGAATGGATATTTCAAATACTGTAGAAATAGTTACGCTTTGGTTCTATAAATAACAAAATTGACTGGAATATAAAACTTTTATGTGATTTCTATGTCTACAATAAAAGCATGGTTTCTAAAAATCCAAGCACAAAGTTCTGATGTACACCTAATTATAAGAAGTTAATATTTATTAGATAACTGAATGAATAATGAGTAGTAGGTATTTTGAATTTATGCAGGCCAGTGAGAAGTGGTATCAATTTATCAGAAAAAGAAGACACTATATCGAGTGTTAAGAATTCATAAGTAAACAACCATTCAATTCCATGGTTGAGAGGTTTTGAAAAGGACAATTATCACACCAATTAATTTCATTGTATTTTATTGACCAAACTAGTAATCAGGTAAATGTAGTAATTAGATATCATATACCAGAGTTTGAAATATGAATACACAGATAATAAAAACCACTCAATACAAATTGACATCCTCTTTTAATTTATTTTAATTATATCTCAAGTTAATATAGTCCTGTTTTATGGAATTAGAAACAAAGTTTTTTATCATGCTATGGAAGACATTTTATTGTGTAACTCTGCTCACTGCCACACAACAAATTAGCAATTTAGAGCCACACATCAATGAAATAAACTTGTTAGCTGTATAATTAGGATAAGGAATTTTTAAAATGCACTTTCCAACTACTTTTATTTTCTTTTCCTTTGTGTTACCTACTTTTGCATTCCAATCACAAGTAATTATCAAAACATCTTGATTGCATGTATGATCAACTTTGGAATGAAGATGTTGGTAACATGCTTTAATTTCTTCATCACTACTTTTAGTGGTTTGTGCCTAAATCTGAATAACAATTGTATTGACTGGATTCCCTTGTATGCGGATAGATATTATTCTGTCACAGACAACCATGTCCTTCATCTTGAAATGTCTCTTTTGATGATGAATGGGCCAAGAGAATTCTTGAATCTGTCTTTCTCAGCATAGTAAACCATATGATTTTCTGATTCAAATTTGCCAATACCAATTTATTTCAGCTCGTTAACATGTAGTATATCAATCTTTATGTGCTCCATTTCAATTTTGATTATTTCCAATTTCCCTAGATTCATAGTTCCAATTCCAAGTCCATATTCCTATTTCCAATTATTAATTGACAGTTGCAGTTGTTTCTCTCTTTATGAGGTTTGCCCCATCACCTAGGAAAGGACCTGAAGGCTTTATTCACAACAGCTTTATTCCATCTACTTCATCATGGTTAACACTGCTTTGAGAAAGCAGTTCTCTCTAAGTCATATTTTGAGTACCTTCAACCTGAGGTACTCATCTTATGGCACTATCTCTGACAATGTTCTCATTTTCATGAAGTTTTTAGTATCTGTCAATGTCCCATTGTGATTCATAAAGTTTTCTGTGGCCAATTCCTCAGGAATATAAATCTTATTCCTTCTTGCTAGTCTTTTCTTACTCTGGAAACTACTGGAACCTACTCACTTTGAGAGACCTTGCTGGTATTTGAAATACTAGTGACATAGTTCCAGCATCACAGCAATATACAAGCCACCACAATACAACAAACTGACAATTTCCCTACTGGTGGATAAATATTTATTTCCAAGTTTCCTATTCTGTTCCTTTGATCTATGCACCTGTTTTTGTAACAGTCCCAAAACGTTGTGACTCTTGTGGCTGTGTAATATGTTTGTGAGGGTGGCTACAATGAGGCCTCCTGCTTTGCTTTTCTTATTCGTGTTCCCTTTCCTCTTCCTATGAAGTTAGTCATTAGTTTTTCTATACATTCAAATAATAAAGTTGGAATTAGGATCAGAATTTCGTTGGATTTATAAAAAAAAAAAAAAACAAAACAATATCAAGCCTTCTTTTTCATGAACATTAGATATTATTCTACCTGTGTACGTCTCTTTTGGTTTCTTGAAATAGTGTTTTGTGGTTGTCTTTGGATGGGTCTTTGGTTTCTTTGGTTAGGTATTTCACCTTTGTGGGACTTTTATAAATAGTTTTGTTTTCTTGATTTTTTTCCCCAGAGCTTTATTTTTTAGTATACAGGAATCTGATTGATCTCTGTGCTTTTAATCATCATATCCTGCTATGTTGCCAAATCATTCAATTGTTTCCAACAAACTTTGTCAAATCTATGGATTTTTTGATATATAAAATTATATCATTTTCAAATAGTACGAGTTCCACTTATTCTTTGCCTATTTGGGTTCCTTAGGTTTCTCTTTGTTGTCTAATGGTTCTGGCTAGGACTTTCAACACAATTTTGAATAAGAGTGGTCATGGGCATCATCCTTGTCTGGTTCTTATTCAAAGGGACAATTCTTTCAGTTTCCCCACTGAGTAAAATATTAGTTATAGTATTTTTGAATATGGACTTTAGAGTGATGAGAAATGTCCCATTTACCCCCTATTTTGTTGGGTTTTTTCAATCAGGAAGAAGTTTTGGATATTGTCCAATTCCTTTGTTGTGTTGATTGTTATGATCATATGGTTCTTATTTTTGTTTTATGTGCTGGATTACATGGATTGTTTCTGTAATATTAAACCATTCTTGTGTACTTGGAATGAATCTCACTTGATCATGATGTATTATTTTTATATGTATTGTTGTATTCTTGGCAGGATTTTGTAGATGTTTTTGGTGTCCATGTTCATAAGAGATATTAGTCTGTATTTTTCTGTCCTTTTGGTGTCTTGCCACGTTTGGACGTAAGAGTTATGCTCCCTTCATAAAATGAGTTTGGAAATTTGCAATCCTTTTCTATATTCTGGAATACCCTTTGTAGAATTGGTGAGAGATCCTGTCTGAATATTTTCTCGAATTTCCCTTTAAAGCCATCTGGTGCTGGATTTTTGAAGTTGTGATTTACTAGAGCAGCCCCCAAGGGAGTACAAAGGACAGACTCGGGGGCCAGAGAATGGTACCCCATCGGTCCTGACTGAATGACACGCCTAGAGATCAAAAATCAGACCTCGATCTACTTACAGGTTTTTCTTTCTGCTTAAAAGTTTTTTCCTTTTAATTAATTTATTCTTCTATGGGTAATTGGTTTCCTTTTTTGTTGCCATCGCTGTGTTCTCGCTGATCGCCTATCTTGCTATGGCTTGGTTTTTTATGCATATTATTATCTCTACAGATCTATCCAGATAAGATAGACTGGATGAATAGTCTGGAGGAGAAAACAATGGGACCAACGGTTCCCGGGGGACATGGAGGGGGAGGCTGGGGTAAGGAGGTGGTACTGACCAACCCAGGGACCAGGGAGCAACAAGTGATCCAAAATCAGTGGCAAGGAGGGTGTGAGAGGCCTGGTAGGGATTCAACAAGGGCAATGTAACCGAGAGAAATCACTGAAACTCAAATGAAGGCTGAGCATGATAGTGGGGCAAGAGGAAAGTAAAGGGAAATAGAGCAAACAATTAGGGGATAAAGGTTATGTATAGAGGTTTTAAGACTGGAATGTACATATGTAAATATATTTATATAAGAGTGTGGGGAAACAGATCTACGTGCATATATTTATAGGTTTAGTATTAAGGCAGCAGATGGACATTGGGCCTCCACTCAAGCACTTACTCATTGCAAGAACACATTGTTCTATTAAATTGACATTCCAGGATGCACACCTTCCCGACACGATTGCTGAAGAAAAATGTGAACATAAGCAAAGGTGATGAAGAAAGGTGATGGTGGCTGGCTACCATAAGATATAGCGTCTGGGGTCTTAAAGGCTTGAAGACAAACAAGTGGCCATCTACCTGAGAAGCATCAAAGCCCATATGGAAGAAGCACACCAGCCTGTCTGACCACGAGGTGTAGAAGGGATCAGTTATCAGACATCAAATAACTGAAAAGCATATCAATGGGTGCCCGCTTTACTGACACAATCACTGAAGACAAATGTGTGCATAAGCAAATGTGGTGAAGAGAGGTAATGGTGCCTGGCTATCAAAAGATATAGTGTCTGGGGTCTTAAAGGCTTGAAGACAAACAAGTGGCTGAGAGGCATCAAAACCCATATGGAAGAAGCACACCAGCATGTGTGACCACGAGCTGTCAAAGGGATCAGGTATCAAGCATCAAAGAACAAAAAATCAAATCATTGTAAAGGTGGGTGAGTGCAGAGTGGAGACTCAAAGTCCATCAGTAGACAACTGAACACCCCCTTACTGAAGGGCTGTGGGGAGGAGACAAGCCAATCAGGGTGCAGGGTAGCAATGATGAAACTTATAACTTTCCTCTAGTTCTTAAATGCTTTCTCCACCCCACTATCATGATCCCAATTCTACCTTACAAATCTGGCTAGACCACAAGATGTACATTGGTACAGATAGCAACTGGAAACACAGGGAATCCAGGATAGATGACCCCTTCAGGACCAGTGTTGAGAGGGTCGATGCCTGGAGGGTGGAGGGAATGTCGGGTAGAGAGGGGAAACGATTACAAGAATCTAAGTATTGCCTCCTCCCTTGGGGATGGACAGCAGAGAAGAGGGCGGAGGGAGACATTGGGCAGTGTAACTTATGACAAAACTATAATAATTTATGAATTATGAAGGGCTCATGAGGGAGTGGGGTGTGGGGAGGGATGGGGAAAATAGGCAACAGATATTAAGGGCTAAAATAGAAGGCAAATGTTTTGAGAATGATGAGTGCAACAAATGAACATATGTGCTTGACACAATGGATGTATGTATGGATTGTGATAAGAATTGTATGAGCCCCCAATAAAATAATTTTTAAAAATTATATTTCAACCAGGTTTTCAAATTTGTTGAAGTATAGGTTTTCAAGAGTTTATGTGTTCTTTTTATTTCATTTGGTTCTGTTATGCTGTCACCCATTTCATGTCAATTCTCAATATTTATACCTTTATTTTCCTGTATTTTGTCAATTTTGTTAATCCTTTCAAAGACCCAACTTTTTGTCTTATTGATTTTCCCCATTGTTATCCTATTTTTTAGTTCATTTGTTTCTACTTTAAACTTTATTTACTTTTTTCTTGTTTGTTGCAGGTTCATTTTGTTACTCATGCTCTTGAAGTTAAAGATACTATGGTAAGGCACTAATTTTGGATTTCTCATATTTTTCCGCATGTGTGTTGATTGCTATAAAATGCTCCCTGATACTTGATTTTGCTGTACCCAAAAGTTTTGGTATGATGTGTTCTCATTCTCATTTGTTTCAAGGAATTTTTTTCATTTCAGTCCTTATTGGATCTATTACCCAATTATATTCAAATAGCATGCCTTTCTGTTTCCACACTGTTTTTCCCTTTGTCCTTTCTAATGTTGATTTATAGTTTTATAAAGATGTGGTCTGAGAAAATGGATTATAGCATGTGAATTTTTAAACTTTATTAAGACGTGTTTTGTGGCCTAACATGTGGTCTGTTATGGAGAATGTTCTGTGTTCTATGGATAATAATGTATACTGTATTGTTCTTGGATTGTGGGTGCTATATATTTCTAGGAGGTCGACCTGGTTTAACTGTTTTGTTAATTTTTCTGTCTTTATTGAACTTCTTTCTTGGTTATCTGTCTTCCCTTAAGACTGTTGTATAGTATTATTACCATGCTGTCTATTTCTCTCTTCAGCGCTGTGAAAGTTAGACTTAAGTATTTTGAGGGCCATTCATTGGCAATGTATGTTTAATAAGGTTATGACATCCTGCTCTATTTCTTTAATCATTACATAGTGTCCCCTTTTGTCTCTGATGATATCTTTGACTTTGAAGTTTATTTTATCGTAGATTAATGTTGCTCCTACTTTTTGTTTTGGTTTTGGTTTTGATTAATTTGAGAAATTTTCAAATTCCTCCATCCTTTGAGTTTTAGTCCATGTTTGTCTCTGTTTTCAATATTTGTTTCTTATAGGCAGCATATTGATGGGTCTTTTTTTCTAACCCATTCTGCTGCTTTCTGTCTCTTCACTGGTCCAATTAAATCATTGACATATGGTGACATTATTGATATATGCAGTTGTGTAGCTGTCACTTTGCTGTGAGCATTCTATTTTTGTTTTTGTGGTTTAATGGTGTCTTTTTTCTTCCTCTCTGTGTTGTTTCGAGTATTATTTGTATTGTTTTCATTATATTGATTTCTAAGTGTTGTTGATTTGTATGTTGTGCTCAGTTATGTCTGCTGCTATTGATTTTTTTTTGGTCCAAAGTTTTCCCATTCATGTTGTTGTAATGTTGGACTTGTTTTTACAAAGTCCTATAATTTTTCCAGATCTGGAAATACCTGTATTATTTCCTCATAATTGAGAGAAAGATTTCTGGATATAGAACTCTTGGTTGGCAGTTTTTTTGCTATCATGATTTTATATATGTAACTCTACTTTCTTTTTGCCTGAGTGGTATCTGCGGATAAGTTAGAGCTAATTCTTATTGCTTTTTCTTTCTAGGTGCCTGTTCTTGTTTCCCTCACTGTCCTCAGTTTTTCCTCCTATTCCTTGATATTGGAGAGTTTTCTATGATATGTCATAATTGTTTTTAAATAGGTTCTATCCTGTTTTGAGTTCTCTTCACTTCTTATATAGTTATTTTCCTTCTCATTTATGTTGTTGAGGAAGTTATTTTTCATGACTTCTTGTACTATTTTATCTGTAGACTTTTTGTTTCTTCTTTCTCTAGGATCCTAATGGGACATAGGTTGTTTCTCTTGAAGGTATCCCACATCATTAGTAGGCTTTTTGGGGTGGTCCTTTCACTTGTTTTTTTTTTTTTTTTTGATAATTATTTCTCTCATCAGTTGTATTTGAAAGAATTTTGTTTGAGCTCATTAATTTGGTTTTCCTTTTCTTAGATTACATTATTCAGCTGTTTTACCATGATATTTAATCCATTGTTTCTTTTATGAAGTTCTATTTAGTGTAGTGTTACTCGTT
The DNA here is from genome assembly GCF_000313985.2 of Echinops telfairi. Classification (NCBI taxonomy): domain Eukaryota; kingdom Metazoa; phylum Chordata; class Mammalia; order Afrosoricida; family Tenrecidae; genus Echinops; species Echinops telfairi. Next base: position 15,348,639 of record NW_022103942.1, read on the forward strand.
TTCAATTCTTTACTATTATATCCATTGAGGGCATTAAACGTAATTCTCCGGAATTCTAATTCTGGTACTTCCAAGGTTTCTTCTCCAGAATAATCCTTTGGTCTAGGTGTTGTTCAACTGTTTTTAGCTGTTTATTTATTTATTTAGCTTTGTGTGTTTTAAGATTAACTGCTGTGTGCATGGCATTATGGTGCAACTATTTGTCTTTGATGTGTTTCTGGGTCATGAGGGCATGGGGCATTTTATTCTCCCTGGTTTTCTGGGATGGCTGAGGCCTTCCTTAACTGCTGGTAAGGATTGATTGCTGAAGCCTTCTTGCTGCATCCCTGGGATATCCTGGGATTTCCTTGTCAGGATTGGGACCTCTGAGGCCTTCCTTACTGTGTCTTAAGGGCAGTTAGGACCTTCCTTGTTGTGATGCCAGGATGCTTGAGACCTTCCTTGTCAGAATGTTATTATGGGCATGGTCTTTCTGGAGATTGGAATAGTCAGAACATTCCTTGCTTGGTGAGAGGACAGTTGGGTCCGTCTTGCCTATGGGCAAGCAGTCTGGGCTTTTTCTTGTCAGGTTGTAGGATCAGCACTAGAGCCTACCTTGCCATGTCCTGAGAAAAATATGGGCCTTGCTTTTCTGGAGACAGGTCTTCCTTACTGGGCTTTGGTATGCCTGGGGGCCTTCCTTGCCAGGAGGCAAGGAGAGCTGAAGCCTACATTGCAAAGGGCCAGGGACACCACTGGCTTTTCTTTTTTTATGTAACAGTTTTATTGGCATATAATCTACATATAATACAATTTAATAGTTCAATCATATTTTTAAGTTGCACAATCATCACCCCAATCAATTTCAGAACACTATGTTCTTTCTGGTACTCACTATTATTAGCTGCCCATTTCTCTCTAACCTCCCCTGCCATACACATAAGAAACCATTAATCCAGTTTTTGTCTCTGTAGATTTACCTATCCTGGATTCTTTATACCTAAAAACATGCATAAAATAAAACCAACAACACAGTAAAACAGAAAAAAACTCAATAGAAAAGAAAGCTGAAAATATTAAAGACTAGAACCAATGTTAAATGGTTCAAAAGGGAGATCAAATGATAAGGTGTTAAATTTTAACCTAAGTGCTTCTGTAATCCACTTTCTAATGTTAAATTTTAACCTAAGCAATTCTGTAATCCACTTGCTAATGCACTCTGTCGATAGCAAGATTATTCACATCCTTGGACTATGGTCAGAGGGAATTCACTGTAGGTTTAATCCATGTGTATTTCCCCTTTATTTTTTTAACCGAAACAACTTTGAAATGGGTCAAAAGGGAGATCAAATGATATCACACTTTAGCTTAACTACATCTGCAATAATCAAGGTTACAAAGCTTTCTCTCTGTCTGATAACAAGGCTATAGACTACCCTCAACGACAGTCAGATGTGATTCAACTGTAATTTATGTGTGAATCCTAATGGAATTAGGATTCATATATAACTTTCTGCATAGTATTCACAATTTAACCTCCGACACCATTCTGCCCTTTAGATTTGGTTTTTATTATTTACAATCATACAAGGTGGTGCTTCTTCCATGTGGACTTAGTTGACAACCTCACTTAGATGACTGCTTGTTTGAAGACAAGCCTTTCAACTTCCCAAAACTATTCTTTCTGATAGTCAAGCACCATCTAGGTTCTTTGCTGCACTTTATTATAGCACCTCTCAGTGATCTCTACATGAGGGTGAATCCTGGCTCTTTCTTGCAAGGCTGCTATAATGGCTGTGGTCTTCATTAATGGGGTAGGATCAGGGTTGTGGACAACCATAATTTAAGGACAGTTGGAACTGACAATAGTCAGTTGATGGGGCCTTCCTTTCCAGGAGGCAGAGATGCCCAGAGCTGTCCTTACTGGGATGGCTGGGTTCTTCCTTACTTGTACGTGGGAGCAACTAGGATTGTTGCTTGGGATCAAGGACAGTCAGATTTAACTTGTCAGATCCCAAGGGACTATGGAACTTACCTTTCTAGGTCCCGGGGACAGCAGGGGCCTTCTTTGATGGTAATCACTGGTGCCTTCCTTGACTCATCACAAGGATGCCTGGCACCTTTCTTGTCTGGGGGAGCAGGGATGGTCATAGCCAACCTTGGCTGGAGACTGGGATAAATGGAGTGTGCATTGCATGGGGACAGGGACAAGCAAAGACTTACTTGCCAGGTTGCTGGGGTGGCTTTTGCTTTCCTTATTCAGGAGACAGGAAGAGCCTGGACTTCCCTTTCTGTGTCTTGAGAACAGCTGGTGTCTTCCTAGATGGGGATAGGTATGGCCAAAGACTCCTTGCCAGGTCTTGTATACAGATAGAGCCTTCTTTGCCCGGACGCAGGCATGTTTTTTTCACTTGTCTTTTTTGTTTTAAAATTGTCGTCATTACAGCCTAACACCTACAGGATGAGGTACTGGGAGTCGGGTGGAGGTACGTGTTAATCCAACACAAAGAAGGGGGAAGTGGGGAAGGGGGCGGGAAAAAGAAAGGGGCTGATGATATGATGGCATGGGAGGAGCAGGGCACTAACCCACCCAGGGAGAGAGTATTGGCTATGTCTCCACAGAATTGGAAGTGTGCATACAGACCCCGCCATGGTGCATCAAAACATGAGTGCAACATAACCACGTGGAGAAATGCATGAAAAAAGTGGGCTACAGGGCCGGTCCCAACAAGAGCCAAACTGACCTCCTCCCTAGAAGTATATGTGACAGAGAACAACATTAAACCGACAAACTGGGGAGAGGGGTCGGCATACCATGCCCACATGGAAGCAAACCAAGAAGGAAAATGAGAAAGGGACTGTTGGTCTAGACCCCATACTGGCACACCAAGCCCGGAGGATGACATCCCTGCATGGAGCTGCTAAGGCATAGAGAGGACTGTAGGGCCAAGAACAGCTAATGACATGTCGTCCCCTTACTGGCGCATACTGCAGCAGAGGACAATACTGAGGACACATGTTGGGAAGGTAGTGCAGTCTCAACACCCCACAGCAGGGCAAACCAAGAAGGGAACATAACAACTGGAGCAAAGCCAAGCCACAAAGCTCCAAAGTGCTCCAAAAATAGACTTCAGTCTGAGGGGGCAGCTCCCCAAATTCCCCCAGGGCCAGTGGGGAGATAGTCATAAAGGTCAGTGGACAGACCTGGAATTATGTAAGCTTTTTCTATTTTTATTTTTTCAATCTTTTGTTTTCTTTTTGTTTGATCTATGTCAGCAGTTCTCAACCTGTGGGTCATGACCCCTTCAGTGGTCAAATGACCCTTTCACAGGGGTCACCTACGACCACTAGAAAACACATAAATATTTCACAATATAAAATTACATATTGTTTTGTGATTGATGACTATGCTTTAATTATATTTAATCATGTTCAATTTACAACAATGAAAATACATCCTGCATATCAGATATTTACATTATGATTCATAACAGTAGCAAAATTACAATTATGAAGTAGCAACGAAAATAATTTTATGGTTGGGGGTCACCAAAACATGAGGAACTGTATTAAAGGGCCAAGCATTAGAAAGGTTGAGAACCACTGGTCTATGTCATTGTTGGTGTACCTACTTATATAAGACAGGCATGGGAAGCAAGCTCTAGGATATTGCAAAGGGACCAACAGTCCCGGAGGGACTTGGGGGGGTGAAGGTGGCAGGGAAAGGGAGTGGTGAACAAACAATGCCATAGACAGGAGAACAACTAGGGAATTAAAATCAGCAACAAGGAGGATGTAAAGATCCTGTGGGTGTTGGAGCAACAACAATCTAGCTGAGAGGAAGTACTAAGAGGCAGAAGTAGGACGAGAGTTATGGTGGGGCAGAAGGAAGGTAAAAGGAAACAAAGGAAGACTCTAGGAAACAAAGCTATGGATAGAGGTACAAGCATAGGTGTGTACATATGTAAATACATTAATCCATAAAAATAGAGGTATTGGCCTATGTATATATGGCACATTGAGGTAGGTAGTGGATGAATTTGGGCCTCTGCTCATACCCTCCTTCAATATAAGAGCACTTTGTTCTAACAAACTGGCATTCTGTGATGCTCACCCTCCCGGCACTATCACTAAAGACAAAATGGGTGCATGAGCAAATGTGGTGAAGAAATCACATGGTACCTGGCTATGAAAAGATATAGCACCTGGGGGTCTTAAAGGATTGAAGTTAAACAATCGGTCATCCAGCAGAGAAGCAACAAGCTCACACCAGCTGGTGCAATCATGAGGTGTCATCAGGACCGGGTAGTGGGTATCAGAAGACCCATAACAAACAAACTAACTAAAACATATTGTTGAGAATGAGGCGGGTCAGAGCAGAGACCCAAAGCCCATCTGCAGACAATGGAACATCCCCCTATAGAGGCATCACAGGGAAGGGATAAGTCCCCCAGGGTGCAGTAAAGCACTGATGAAACACACAATATTACTCTTGTTCCTTGAGTCTTCCTCACCCTCCACTATCATGACCCCAGTGCTGCTTCTTAATTCGGACTAGACCAGAGCATGTTCACAGGTATAGATAAGAGATGGGAGCTCATGATACACAGAATCCAGGAACAGAAATGGGAAAAGCAATACCAGAAGGGTAGGGAAAGTGAGGGAGAGTCACGGTGGTGGGGAAACAGTAGCAATGATCAACACATAACCACACACCCTCCTCCAGCAGGAAGAATAACAGAAACCATGGGGGAAGGAAGACAGCGGTTGATGTGAGATATGAAAATAATAATAATTTATAATCTATCAAGCAGTCACAAGGGTGGGGGACAGGAGGGAGGGGAAAAAGCATAGCTGATACCAAGGGCTCAACAGAAAGTAAATGTCTAGAAAAGAAGGATCGCAACATATGTACAAATATTCCTGATGCAATTGATATATGGATTGTAATAACAGTTGTAATGATATTTTAACCTTTGTCATAGAAAAAAGAAAATCATATTTTGTTTTCAGATGTTTTTTCTGCTTTTGTTTTTTGTTGTGATAAAATATTTGATTTTGATATATCTTTGTGATATTGCAGGAGAGTCTATCCTCTATGGGGCTCATTTAGCTTCTTAGAGGATAATATTCTGTGGGATATTTTCAGCCAAATAGCTTCAATTACTATCTCTTACTTTTATTATTTTCTTTTCAAGCCTCACCAGAAGCACATTTAACATCGATTCGTGTTTTTAAAATGTTCAGCAACATCATTTTAATGGCACCAAATATAAGATCTCTAGTGGTTGCACATCGGGCCGTGAACTGCAAGGTCAGCAGTGGAAAGCACCAGCTGCTCTATTGGAGGAGAATGGGGTTTTCTACTCCCCTAAGGAGTTATAGTCCCAGAAACTCACAGGGAAAATTCTACTCTGTCCTGTACGGTCGCTATGAGACAGCATTGACTGAATGGCAGTGAGTTTCACTTTAGTTATTTTTTTCTGATGATAGAGGCTTCTTTTATCAATCTTTGCTTTTGCTGAGCCTTCAGTAAATTTACCTTTGATGTCCATAATTCTACCAACAGTCTTTGTAAGGCATTCGAGAACCTTTTTATGAATCACATTAAAATTCCTCCGGCCTATACCAATTATTTAATTCTAAAACCACCTCCACATTTTAGTTATCTTTATTTTATCATAGAACAGGAAGCTAAATTTTGAATTCAGGTTTCTGACACTTGGAGAAAGCATTTCCTCTGTGTCCTCTCCTTGGTTCCTTGGAGATCAACATATGATGTGAAGTCTGTTATATCCCATCTCTGCTTGTCTGGTTATGCACAATCTACTCATTTACGTCCCAAAATGGATTGATTTAAGACACAGCCCATACAATAATCTTTCAATAACAGAACAAGGAACACCATTCCCAAGTGGGAATATAACCACTACAGAGTAGGATTTACAACACCTGTTTTTGGAGGGATATGATTTATTCCCAAACACCTGGATTCATAGCCTATTCCATTCAGTTTGGGATAGAAAAGTAGGCAAAAATGTAGATGAAAGTCATTTGTAGTGAGAGGATCAAATAGCATACAATTGTTCAACAAAATATAAGCGTGAAAGTTATATATTTCATAAGTGTTTCTTGAAATGTTGCTTTTAACTGCTTACTTAAATAGTTAAAATGTAAAGAACTTGATATTACTTCCCAAACCAAACTCACTGCCATTGAGTTGATTCTCACAATGACCTATAGGACAAAATAGAACTACCCTATAGGCTTTCTAAGACAGTAAACCTTTCAAGCACCGATGGTCTAATGTATATTCTGAAGCACAGATAGTGGGTGTTGACTGCTGAACTTGCGCTTAGCAGTCCAATGACTAAAAAGCCTTGCCATCAAAACTCATGTGGTATTACTGGAGGAATTAAAAACTAAAGACCTTTATAGCATAATTAGTATTCACAGACACATGGACTCCATTTATCAATGTTCTAGCTCTCTGACATTTTACATTTACAAAACAGAAAGAATTGTACTGTCTGTTTTAGGCATTAATGATGTCCGTCTGGCAGGAATTAATGCCAAGGTTAAGGCAGGAGTTCATTTAACTGAAATGATTAAGATTATGTGTAAACATGTTCAGGACCTTATTCTCAGTGCTTTTGCAGTTACGTAGTGAGGGAATTTGGTGCTTATATAATGATGCAGTCATCCTCAATTTTCCCTTAACACTAATTTTTAAAAAGTGCCCTGATCTTTGGAACCTAACTGTGTCAATAAAGGAGAAGTTGATGTATCTTTTAAAAACCCCTATTGATAAATTTTGCCTAAGCAGTCCATCAACTAAATATCAGGACATTCTACATATGATAAGGAAATATAGTCCCCGAATACCTAGCACCTAAGAAAATAAATCAGGATTATATTCCAGTAGAATTCTTTGGCAGCATGTACATTAAAGGAGAATAACTTCATTGACTAGTGCCACTGTAACAAAAATGCCTTAATTGAGAACTTTTAAAGAACAGAACTCGATCTCACAGTTCTGGAAGTTAAAACTCAAATTAAGGTCTTGGGGATGTGGAACTCATTGGTATCATCCAGCGATTACTGGCATTCAGTTCCTGGTATATGGGTCCTTATCTTCCCAGTGTACTTTTCTGTATAATTTTTCTGCCCTTTTAACAAGAAATCACTCAGGGGGGTTTAGAGCCCTGGTTGTGTACTGGATTATGTGTAAGGCTGCTAACCACAAATCAGAAGTTTGAGCCCACCAAGGGAGAACAGTAAGGCTTTCTACCCTCTCATAATGCCGGAAACCCAATAAGACTTTTATACTCTGTTGTAAGAGTCAATATGATTTAGAATTGACTCAGAGGCAGTGAATGTTCTACTCTAGTATGGATTCATTAAGACAAAAAAGAAAGGTTCTATGTTCAAACAGTTATATTTAGAAGTATAAAGGTTAGGAATTCTGCATCTTTTTTGTGAGGATAGAATCCATTCCAAAATAAAAGATGCATATTCAGTCCATGTGCTCAATAGTGCTGTTTTATATGTTAATATCTGATTAAAAATTATTTCATTTTTCTTACCAGAAAAAGAAGCGTCCAGTTTCCTTGCAGAGTCATAAAATACTGCAAAATGCTCTTCTCCTGCCTCCATTGTTAAAATCTATTCATTCTTAAGTGGAGGGTGAAATATTATTGACTTAACTCCAATACCTCTTCAACATTGTATTTTATGAGTTTACAAATCAACAATGTAACTTTCATAGTATATCGATTTCTAATCTAGTGAATGTGATTTGTCTCCACCAGCAACCTGGTTAAGCAGGTCTCAAAGGAGCCTCAAGCTCTAGTGACAGGATCCATGGATTGGCATGGCCCTCAGGTAGTGCAGCAGACAGGTTGAGAATCAGTAAAGCAGCAGCATGCTGGTCTTATTACCAGGGAGCAAGAGAGAAGGGGTGGGCCTTGAAGAGCCATTTATCTCGTTGTCTTTCAATCAAGCTGCACCTGGTTAATCTCTGCTCACACATTCCTATTGACCTAGTTGGCACAAGAATCCTAACTACCACACCTATAAATATGTTACTAGTACAGTGAAATGTGTTAGATGAATGTTATTTAATATTTCATATTTAATATTAAGCATAGTTCATATAAGGTGAGGGAAGAGACTTCAAAGTTCCTCATAGAGATCCTATAGGACAGGGTAGAGCTGTCCCTTTGGGTTTCTGAGAATTTAAATCTTTATGGGAGTAGTCAGCTTCAAATTTACCCATGGAGTGGTTGGGGAGTTTGAAATTAGTTAGCAATTCGTTGTGTTGCCTACTATACCACAGGGCTATAGTTGATACATGTGGTGAAACTATGCACAACTAAACATAAGCCAATTTAATTTCTACATCTTCACTTCAGTGATATTGATATATTTCTTCAAGTTATGCAGCTATTCTCACCATCTTTTTCCTAATTATTCCACAACCATTAACATATATCCAATATATCTTAAGCATAAACTTCTTTCTAATTCTCTATCGCCTTACATAACAATTAATGCTGTTGTTTTATAAAGTTTATGTTGTGTTAGAGCTTAAATTCAGAGCACCTCATTTACAGAAAGCCGTGGATGACAATGATAGCCAAAAATCCATTTATAGAGTCCCCACTTGGATTAAGCCCCATTGAATTCCTTCTTACATTTGGCCAGCTATAAGAATAGTATTAGACAGAGTGCTTTGGAAAGTGAATTACCTGTACTCCCTCATCAGCCAGCTCAGAGTGGGTTCGTCTTCATTAAGGGCTTGCTTGGGCATGTCCTTGGTGGAGATCATCACACAGGAGGTAGTCCTGGCAGTTCCATAGTCATGAATCAGGTTCTGTCATGCTCTGACTGCTTTCATAGGAAGGCTTTTGACCAATCTTGTAAACTCTTCTGTTTGATATAATGTACCTATAACAATCATATTTCTTTTCCCACTTTTATAGTCCCACCTATCACTATGATGTATTGATCTGCCACCAACCATGCTTTGGGGACAGTTTCTTTTTCCCTCCCATGCCCCAGGAGCAGTGGCGTGGTGACAATACAGAGATTGAACAAACAAGTTGGAGGAGGCAGCTCAGCAGGTTTATTGAGCAGTAAAGTCAAGATAAACTGGGGACAGACCCCCATTGGGCCTACACTTCTGAAAGGGCAAAAGTGCTGAGACGCTGCCCAGAGCGCGCAAATCCTTTTTATGTCTGTAAGGGGCCATTTAGATCAGGGCTGAAGTTTTGTTGTTGTTGTTGTTGTTTAAAGACTGTGGTGGGCTGGGACAAAACTGTGTACTCATTTGGCAAGGTCCTGCATGGTTAGGCTCCAGGCCTCCAGGGCAGTTTTCCCTGTCCTTGTCATTTTGTGACTGACTAATATTTGAAACAATCAAAGATGAGTGTGTTTTGTAAAAGTTATTTGAAATCCAATTCTTTATAGTGGAAAACAAACTTCAAAGACCCACAAACTTGCCATTACTTAACTCCTTGCTATTAATATTATATTTATTTTCAAGATAAATAGATTCCCTTTTAGTCTCATATATAGAGCTTAACTTTGGCTTTTTTTAATTAAGATCTTATCACATGAAAGGATCCAGACATGGATCTTTTCTACTTAGTCTTTCCTACTTTTGTATTAAAGCTTAAATTCTAGTTCACAAAAGACAAACCAGGCAGCAATAGATGGCAATGACAGCACAAAATCCATGTGCAGACTGTCCACATTAGAATAAGCCTCCATTGAATATTTTCTAATTAAGGACCAAGCATCTAGATAATCTTGCCCTCAGACAGAAGGCCTTGGAGAATGCATAACCTCCACCATCTCAACCAGCCCGAGAAGCAGTCTCTCTCTCAGGAACTTGCCAAGGTGTGTCTTTAATGGAAATCACTGTATGGATTTCTATACAGTGGACAGATGGAGATAGCACCAGGGGATCGAATAGTCATGAGTTATGCTCTATCAGTCTTGCCCTGACTGCCAATCTCCAATCTTGTAAACCTTTCTATCTAACTATGTACATGTCCCCATCATGGTCTTTTTACACTTCTGTGGTACCATCTGTTACTGGGATGTATTGATCTGCCACCAGTCATGCTTTTGTGACTGTTTCTTTACCCTCTCCTCCACCACCACCACCCCACCCCCTTGCCCAATGTATCTTGAATACTTGGGCGCCATTTTAACCTAATAGTGGACTCTCTCATCTCGATAATGTATCAGTGTCTTTGGGTTGTCTTTGTCTCCTTTAAGACTTAATAAATATTCTCTTTAAATTATATTTGAGATGTGGTTTTTTGAAGCTTCAAATAAGTGGTGTGGTTGGAAAATAGGAATACAATGCTGTCTTTCCTGGTAGGATCTCTAGAGAGTCTAGGGAAGCTTGGCACCAGAAAAATAAGGTACTTTCCTTCACGTTTCCACGGACCCTCAGAGACTCTGCAAGGGTAAGTGCTCTTGGAATTACAAACTCATATTTCCAGCTTTCAGAAACTTTAGTAAATCTTATTAAGTCTTGCTTTGTGCTCTCTCAGCTGTGAATTATTTGTTTGTTCTCTTTGGACATTACCTTTGATGCCTAGGTCTGGGTGACTCAGAATCTCCTGAAAATTGGCATTTTGCTTCAGCTTTTAAAGAAGTAATTCCTAGTTTGTGAAAGAGTTCTGGGGGCATGTGGTTTGGCACATGGTTGGTGGGGAAAATGCAAGAAAATATTATCTATATAGATACATTATAAAATATGTATTTACATATAAGATGTGTAATTTACATTATATAAACATTTATTGTGTAATATATGATATATAGCATCAAATAATATATCATATTATTGGTAATTTAGCTAAAGTTAAAAAAATTAAGAAAAATGTGAAAAAGATTAAACTTTATTTCAGTGATGTCTTGTGGACTATAAATAATTTCTATAGTAATCCTGCCAAATTAATACTCTGTTTTGAAACATGTGGAGTAAGGTAATTCTATTTTTCATGGAGCTCTGGGTTATTAGAAACTGATGTTTTGAGCTCATGATTCACAAAAGTCAGCAGTTCAACTCTACCAGCTGCTCAACAGGAGGGAGATGAATATTTTACTCCTGTAATGATTTAATTTTGAAATCTATATATTTATAAATGAAATTAGTATTACACTATATCTTTGCACCAAGCTCTTTAGTGTGATTTTGAGGGTGGTTATATCCAGAATAGTGTAAGATATGTGGGAGCACTTCAACTTTTTTGACACGTGTTAGTCCTTGTAAGATAGAATGCCTTTATTTTCTCCTGCAGTGCAAATTGGCGTTCTATTGCCAAGGAGACTTAAAAATATCAGTGGCCATGTCTAAAGAACATTTTTCAAAAATTTAAAATGTGTTAATCTAGCTAAAGCAGCTTAGAATTATGTATCTACTCTTAAATGTTTGTGCTGTTTTATGAATGTTGTGCAGTTGCTATCTTCATAACAGAAAATATCAGAAGGGAAAGTTCAGGCTGTAAGTGACCTTGTAAATTGCTGGAAATTGGGTGTTTGACCTTCCTGCAACATGGCACCCAACTTGAATGAAAGCTTTGTTTCTTGGTTGGGCTAGAAATGCCCACCAAGGACTTATCCCTCAAGTGCAAGAGCAATGTATTTGGGGTTTCAATTTTTCCCCCCTGATTTGTGATTGGACATCTTTTCACAAAAAGGCACTGTTGGAAAACCTATTAATTTTATATGAAAAAGCCTTTGTAAACAAAATATTTATTTATATATTTATATTAAAAATTCTTACCTCAGTTTTGATTTAATTACATGTGTCTATGTTTTCAAATTGAATTATTGATTTTATAACATGTGTACTTGTAAATTAAATTGTTTTAATATTATGATATTAGGAAGAATTAAAGAGATGGTTAATTTTAAGAGTTTTTTGTTTGCGTATATTAACCTAGGCCGGTACTAATTTTAGTATAGTGACTAAAATATAGAATTTTATCTCTCCAAATGAGGGATTTTAGAGGAAAAATTCTTTGTCCACTTTGATCAGCCCCAGCTGATTCAGATATGCACACAATGAGCATGAATTTGGGCGAATTCTTATTAGAAATGGCTAGGTGCCACAATGACTCAAGCACTGGGCTGTTAACTGAAACATGGCAGTTTGAACAAATATGACCAATGACTGCTACCTAAAAGATCGCCCAGTTGACTTCCAGTGCCTATTACTAGCTCTGGAACCCTAAAATACAATTTCTGATCTACCCTATGAGGTCATTCAGAATCAACATGATAAGCAAGATTTGTTTTAAATCAAAATGTGGTCATTTTAAGAATCTAAGGTAGCTAAATTTAGAAAAAATAACAAAAACCTTAAAAGTGATTACACTTTATTTCAGTGGTGTCTTGTGATCCATAAATAATTTATAATATTTTAAGTGACTTGCTAATATTAAAATCGAGTTAATTGATGTTTGTTTTAATTAGAAGTTCATATCTTTTGGGAAAGACATATCTATATTCAAGTCTAAGTACTGCATTTATTTTTCCTTTACTTTGTTCATTTTTCCAAGTTCAACAGGGTATTATAAAAGACATATAAGAACAATATGTGAAAAACTCATTAATGATCAATTTATTTGATATAATCCAAACGTTACTCTCTTGACAAAAGGGGGAGTAATTAATATTTAATAGTATTAACAAATAATTAGATTTTTTTTCCATTAGGGAAGAAGAAAATATATTAATAGTTTGAAAATCCGATTCATTCTTTGAATGTATGACTTCCAAGTAATGGTAGATTGAATTCACCAATGATACAATGTTTACAAAAGGCTACTGCTCTGCCGTTGCTCAGAATATTACTGATAAGTCAAAACTTCATGAGAAATTAGGTAACCTGAACTTGTTATTTTGTAGGGAGTCCTGAAGGTGTAGTGGTTACATGCTGGGTAGCTATTCACAAAGTCAGCAGTTCGAAACCACCAGCTATCATAGATAGACTAAGCTTTCTATTCTCTTAAAGAGTTACAGAGTCAGAAACTCACAGAGGCAGTTTTACTCTTTCCTACAGGTTCACTGAGTAGGCATTAACTTGACCATGAGTGAGTGACTGAGTTGTACATAGCCTTGTTTGCTTTGTTCCTCACCCCAACATTCCAGGCATTGTGTTTTCTTTTCTACCATGACAAGTTTAATTGCTCTAGAACAAACTTGGTGTCTGGATAATTTGACTTGGCTGGTCATCTAAGACATACTCATAGAGCCACTAAGACATGCAGAAAGCTTGTTCAAGCTTCATAAATGTTACTCTTATTGTTTCATCTGTTATGGTAGATATTGATACCTTGTGATTATAATTTTTACTTAATAAGATGATTTTAATTATTTGGAATGTTAGCTTGTTTTAAAAATCTATTTGCTTACCAATAGGCTTAAGATTTACCTTTCTACCTTGATGCTTTTCATATTAATGCAGGTCTTCCTTGATTTAAAATTGTGTGTCTGAAGTGAATTTGTACTGGAGGTAAGTATCTCTTGTTCCATGACAGAAAAGTTCTCCCTGCACTTTGGAATATTGATAGGGGTCTTTTCCTTCTTACGCATTATTTGTATTTTTGTTTTTATACTATTATGATTTTAGTCTTACCACCTTAGTACGAGTTTGTTTTTTTATGGTTTTCTGTTGGTTTTCCCAGCTGTGAAGCACAAGAGGAGTGGATACATAATGTGAATAACTGACACAGGGATTTTAGGGAATCCAGGGCTGGAGGGTGGACGATAGGGAAGGAAAGGGGATTTAAAGAGTAAATAATGAAGGGGGAACGGAACACTAAAACTGATTGTGATTGCACAACTCATATTAAATGTGATTTATCTAATGGGGAGGGGGATGAGGAATGCTCTGAGATTGAAGTGGTGGTGATTGTTCAATGCCCCTTGATATGATTGAACAATTTAACTATTAAATTGTATATTTAAATTAGGTGCCAATAAACTGTTGGGAAACGTGGATTAAGAACCTAAATATATAAACTAAAGCCATAAACTTCTTAGAATAAAATTTAGGACAGTAAAATAAAAATTTTAAATTAAAATTGTGAGTCATATTCAATTAGTAGAGCATATCATTTTAGTGTGAGGAACCCACATGAAAGAACAATGTATTCTAGGCTATAAGATGAAAATCACCTTAAAAATTGAGTTGGAAGTTTTAACATAGGCTGAAAGACTAGGAAAAAATGGAATGACTGATTGTTATTGTATTTTTGTGGATTTGTTTGGATTGGTTTTGGAAGGAAAAAGAAAATAGTTTTGTCTCATAGCAGAAGGTCTGGTTGACCAGAATGTGAAAGATAGTAAAGACTGCCTTGAGGGTATATGGTGAGTTGTGGCAGGTTTGAGTGGAAGTGACCTTCATTTTTGTATAGAGATGTTTAGAACAATGAAACATATTGTTAAAACCTTCATGACTAGATCGATTTGGCTGGGTTTATTCATAAAACAGAAAAAAAGCTGGTGAATCTTTTTTTCAAGATCAAGGAGATTTTCTTCTCAAAAGGTTTTGCAAGCTAGAGGTTAGTTACATATGAAGACTTCTTCTAACATTTGAATCCGACTTTAGCCAAATACTGGCAGGCCTATACATTGAAGACCAGAGCCTACCTGTATTGTGTATTTGATACCTTACAGCTTTGGATCTTCAAATCTTTCAAAAGATGTTACCTACTGATGATACTCTAACAAAGCAGCAATAGGTTCATTGCCTTTTAAGGGGATTTAGTCAGCCTAGAGCCCCATATTATGGGCTGGTTGATAATGATGATCATTTCAAGTAAATGTCAATTATCACATTAAGTAGATTTGGCAAATAAAAGCAAAGTTGAGAAAACATTGTGAATAAATAACTCCAATTATATTTCTATGGTAAAACTGAGAAACAGTGACAGAAGATATATTTCCTTCTGGTCTGACATCTATTCTGACTTTTAATTAATTTTGTTTAGCCTTTCACTGGTTCAGAATTTTTTCCAATCAAGTCTTTCAGACACATATATTACTATTAATTAACCTTTACCATATACAATTTTGTCCTCTATAGTTAAGTTTTTGCTTTGCTGACCTGCTGAGACATCATATTTAACCAAAAATTCCAACAATAAATGTACTATACTGAACTTAGAAAAATGGAGTAATATCCTGAGTGGACCCCACTAGTCTAATCATGATTTCCTGAACTTGAGGGTAATGTTGTTCATGAATTACACTGATATAAATTGTTAGGAATAGAAATTGGCCACTGAATAGATTGTTTCAGTATGTTCCATATATGGGTAATTTTAAGAATGTCAGAAATTACTTCTCTCATTTCTCCCAAGTTGTTTAACATGGGTTTTAAGTATCATGACTTAAATTGAAAGCTTCTATTAGAAAATTTTAACAAATTCCTAAAAATCTTGATTATAGAAGCTGGTGAGGTTTGAGCTATGAGTTACAAAATAGAATAGCAGTACAATTTCCTGCTAAGTTCCAAAGAGATAGTTTTGTGTTTTAATAGATAAATGTTTTCAACTCCAAATTCATGTCTTTGTTCATAAATTAAACAGATATTTTTTTTACAGAATGCAGCTATTACTGGTGTTATTTGAATATCGACAAATAACTCATAATACTTATTGTATTTAGTTATATGTTATTTTCAAACACATGGGCTAATATTGTTCTGGATTTTGTGGAGGTTGAGATAACCCATGTGTGAACCATTTGGCTTAGATTTTTCTTTTTAATACTTAGGGTCTTAAAATCAGGCTAAGATAAAAAAGGTTGTTTAAAAGCCATTTTGGATTTGAATGATGGTCCAGAAAAATCAGAAGACAATTTTACTCTGAGTATTCTGCCCTATTGGAGAATTCAGTCTATTTAAAGAAAGAGACTCGTAAAAGTGAGAGCCAGACTATTCATTTGGGTTTAAGGCTGATCATGTTCTCATTTAATCTGGCCTTTCAAGTAGTACTATGTTGTGTCTGCCTAATGCTCACAATCCTTATCATTTTCTTAGTTGTTTATCTTAAAAATGAATTTCTCAGAGGAGGCCTCATTTCAGTTAGGATCAGTTTTTCATTTGAAGGGACTATGGGAAAAGTACCAAATAACTCCTGAAATACAGTATAGTCTCATGGTCACCCTAATTTTACAGACATACCTATAATGGTATTCTGTGAATTTCCATGGAAATTTGTAACCAGAAGTGGGTAGCTACATCTCTCTAAGAAGGTGATTTCATGTTTATTTGTGGATAAACTAGAGACAGAAAATTTGACCTTGGAAAAAGCACAACATTACCGATAAGGAGCCCTAATTAAAAATAACCACCCTGTATGTTGCTTATCATACATTTTTGACAAAAATTTGTTTTCTTTGGAGATCCTGGATTGTACACTTTGTCTTTTCTTCATAGGTCACATCAGAAACACCCAATTTGGAAACCTCACTAAGTGAACACTGTAAACACTTGTTGCAGATTAAAGGAAATGAAATACTCCTTTGGATTTAAACCTGAAATATCCTAGTGTGTCAAGTAGCAGAGGACTACTATCCCAAAGTGGTGGACTTTGGAGTCATTGAACTGTGGTTAAATTCTCTTATTGCTTTGGGGTTGCCCAATAATTGACAAATCAAGACTACCATATGTTTGCTATTTTCATGTTCTATTTATTATGTGTGTGTGACATATCTTAGTTCGGCAGACAAATAGTTTTGCCTAGTGATTGAGTGCTATTGAAATTGTTGCCTTGTGTCTACTAATTCTTTTCTTAAATGGTGTTGTCACTTGAGTTTTAATCTGTATAAATGAATGTCCTATGTATGTTAGTCTAAAAGAGCTTTCTTATCATTGCCATTTTTAAACTAGTATTCGCAATTTTATGACATTGGCCATTTTAATGATATTGAACCTAGAATTACCAAATATCCCATGAAGGTTATTCATATTATTTCTCAGGAGGCTAATAATGCTGCCTCTACAATAGAACACTGAGTTACATAAATTTAAATATGAATAGATTTTGAGCTCTCATTTAATCATAGCCTTAATCTAAGAACAATGTGTTCTTATGATATGGCCTTGCTCAGTACTACCCTCACGGAGAGATCACTGAAGATACGGGTGCACAGCAGAGCATGGTGAGGAAATCAGATAGTGCCTGGCTATTGGAAAGTACAGTGTCTGGGGTTTTAAAGTCTTGTCTTTAAACAATTTGAATAAGCAGTCATCTAAGTAGGATGTTGGCTAAGTCCACATGGAAGAAGCACACCAGTCTGTGTGATCAAATAATTATTAATAATAAGTTATGACCATAGGAGGTATTTTATTAGAGCTTAAATTCTGAGCACTCTGGTTTGCAAAAGGTTATGAATGGCAGTGACAGCTCAAAATTCATTTGCAGGCTCTCCACATTAGTTTAAACCTCCACTGAATGTTTTCTAATTAATAACAAAGACTCGATAATCTTGCCCTCAAACAGAATGCCTTGGAGAATGGATTGCCTCCACCCCTCTCAGGCCAGCTCTGGATGGGCAGTCTCTCTCTCTCAGGAACTTGCCTCAGTTTATCCTTAAAGGAAGTCACTGTATTAGGGAGGGAGACAGGACCGGGGGATTGAATAGTCATGAGTCATGCTCTGTCAGTCGTTTCCCGACTGCCTTAGTTGGAAAGCCATGGACCAATCTCGTAAACCCTTCTATCTAACGACGTATGTGTTCCAATCATGGTCTTTTCCAGTTTCTATAGTACCATCTGTCATTGTGATATATTGATATGCCATCAATCATGCTATTGTGACAGTTTCCTTTGCAACCAACCCCCTCCCTGCACCATGTCCAATGTATCTTGTTTCCCAATTGTGAATTATCTAATGCCCTTTTAACCTTGTGTTAGTGGACTTCCTCATTTGGTTGATATGTCTGTGTCTTTGTGTTGCCTTTGACTGTTTTAACACTTAATAAATGTTCTCTTTAAATCATATTTGAGATGAGGTCTTTGTAGCCTAAAATACTTTTTTAGGAGATGATTTTTTAAAATCCCATTTAATTCAATTGTTACAAATATTTTTTTCTTTAAAAATACATAAAAAATATTTTCTTCAGTTTTACTTTTTTTTAGTGTAATGCTTCCCTATCCAAACTGGTATCATTTGTTTGAATGGAATAGCACTGTACTTTGTCAAGTAAAACAGCAACTGGGGGTCTATAGAAGATTTGCTTTGAGCTGTGCTAGTGCATGAAATCTAGGCCCTAAGCAAATACAGAAGAATAAGACATTGCAGTAAGTTTTTCTTTACAATTTGTAAAGTTTTGTCAGTAGTTTCCTTCTCCCTGTAGTGTATGCAAAGATCTTCTGAAGAGAAAAATTGTATAAGGGTTTGAAATATCTAAAATCTGTGTAATGATAAATCCCATCTGTGCACAGGCCAATATACTTTACATTAGAACTCCCTTGTGCTGACATGCAGAAAGAAAAGCCTTATTTCATCTCATTACCAGTCAAATTTTCAGTGTCCAAGTTTCAGAAGCAATTATTCATGAAAAATGATTGGCTATTCTGAACTTATATGATTATTACTCTATAATGCTTTGAAAAAAGTAAGTGAAATTCTAGCAATATTTCAAATTATCTTAAATTAAGAATCATACTATGAGTATTTTGCCTTTTCATATGGTGCATAAAGATATATTTGTACATGTCTAATAATATACAGTTTATATATACAGTCTATAATTATATACAGTTGTCTATTGAATATGTTAGTCTGATAGCAAGATAATGTGCATAACATGTTAACATATGGCATTAAGTTATCAGACTATGGTGACTCAGCAGAATATAGAAGTCTGTTTTGATAAGATATTATGAAAAAAATATGAATTTTCAGATACCAAAAGTGTTCATTTTAATAAACATTAAGTAAAAAGACAGTTATTCAGAAAAAGAAACCCACAACTATGAAATTAGGAAATTGAAAAATAAATCCATGCTCTTTAGTTTAGCATGTATTTATATGAAGTAGGCAAAATTCCAAAAATACTTTAGACATTTACATTTTGGGACTTTTATTTTTTCAACTACTGTGTTTTAACCCAACCCACTGCTGTCAAGTTGACTCCAACTTACAATGGCAAGAGAGGACAGAGTAGAATTATCCTTTGGGATTTCTGAGGTAGTAGATCCTTATAGAAGCAAATAGTCACCTCTTTCTAACTAAGCAACTAGTGGGTATGAACCACTGACTTTCAGCAGCACATGGCATAAAACACTGCACCGTCAGGATTCCTAACGCATAATATAAATTCAGCAGTGACAATGTATATGCAATTCACTAAAAAACAAAATAAACAAAAAAAGCCTCACTGCTATCAAGTCAGTTTTGAGTATGCTGTCACACAGTTCACTAGATTATTGAGTAGTGAGATATCGTCTGTTACCACCACCTAAAAAGGACATTAGCACCACTTTTGTAGCTTGCCTTATGTTCCCTTACAATCATTATCCTCACCTTCCCCCACCTCTTAAGTGTAACCACTATTCTGAATTCTAGCTCCATACATTTGTTTTGCCTGCTGTTGAACATTGAATATATTATATCTAGTCGATTTTACTCAATGTTATGTTTTTGAGTATCATCAGTTTTGTGTATAGTATAATTAACTGATTTACATTCCTGTGTAGTATTTTACTTTATTAATAAATAAATATTAATTCACTTTTCTATTCTACTATTGATGGCACGAAGAGCAAGCTCAGAATTTCTCAAGCTGACATAATTGATGAAAAACTCACCCTTTGAGTTGCAGTATTGAAGAATTATTCTATGGGTAAAATGTATACTACGGTGGCTTGTGTGTTGCTGTGATTTTGCAAGGTATGCTACCAGCATTTTAAGTTGTTATTTAGTTGTTACAGCTGGGTCTCCCTGATGAAGAGGTTTCAGCAGAACTTCAAGATTAAGAAAGACTCGTAAAAGGATCTTGCAGTCTACTTATTTAAAAAATGACAAGTAAAAACCTCGGGAACAACAGTAGAATATTGCCTAATGTAGTGCTGAAAGATGATCCCCTCAGGTTGGAAGACACACAAAAAAGGGCTGGTAACGAAATACCTCCTCAAAACAGAATCAATCAACCGTAATGAAGAAGATGGAGTAAAACTTTAAGGACATTCAATAACTGATGTGGCAGGATTCAAAATAAGATGTTAAAGTTACAAGCATCAGAAAATGGCGTGTATGAAATATGGAAATGAATGAAATACAATGCATAAAACTGATATCCTGAAAAAGAGCCTTGATAGCACAGTGAGTTAAACTGCAGAATGCTAAAAAGTTGGTGGTTCAAACCTACCAATCACTCTACAAAAGCAACATGAACATTATGCTTCTGTAAAGATTTATAGACTCCTAAAGCATAGGGGGCTTCACATTATGTACTAAATTGTTGATGTAAGTTGAAATATACTCATTGTAAATGGTTTATTGAGCTAAAATGGACTGGTATTGGCTATTTTGATTCAGATAATCATATGGTCTACTTTCATGGAATGGCAAATTAAAGCGGAATGTGTTCCATTCTTCTTCAACGAGAACATTTCAAGATCTATCCTAAAGTAAATGGCTGGCTGTGATAGGATAATGTTCATACACTTACCAGAACACAAGTCGCTATGACTATTATTCAAATTTATGCACCAAACATGATTGTCAAAAATGAAAAAATTGAAAATTTTTATCAACTTTTGCAGCCTGAAATGGATAAAAAATGCAGTAAAGTAATTATTCGATACAAGTAATTAGAAAAAATAATCCATTAATAATTACTGGTGACAGGAATACATAAACTGGAAACAAGGATACTAAACCTAAAGAAAAACAATAAACTCACTGACATTGAGTCCATGCTGACTCATAGCAACCCTCTGTGGGTTTCTGAGACTGTAACTGTTTATGTAGTAAAAATTCCAGTCTTTCTTCTGTGCAACTGTTGATGGTTTTGAAATACTCACCATGGAGTGTAGTATTAAATTAAAATTGCGAGGCAGTGGGTGAGGAGCCAGCCCCCACCACTAATCGCGGGTTCAGTAATACTACTTCTGGGTTCAGTAATGCACAATTGTACGGTTGAGATATATAAGTATTATATTAAAGTCATCGAGAGCATGAGAGATATTACAATAATGCAGTCAGACACATTACATGGTAGCATTGCTTACCTCAGCCCAGCTTGATGGTCCTCGTGGAGGGGGCTTAGTCGTAAGAGAAAAAGCTGCTGCCTCATCCTCCTTAGCCACCTTCTCCAGCCACCCTCCCGAAAACCAGGGAGCCTCCTTATTTATTGCTAACTACACATCATATTACTTTAGGGGGATACATCACAGCATTATGCATCATAAAGAAGGGCAGTACAATTTATCCTTGAACAGGTTTGATCATTCTAGTGTCTCATACAATAAAGCAGGCAATTACTATGCTGGGAGGCATGCAAGCCCCCTGATCGCAGATAACAACCTACATCATAGAGATGGGTTGTAACATAGGCAATACAAGTAATAGGAGGGGGATGACCTAGGGGTGGATGTGCAATAGTAAGAGGAGGGAATAGGGGGGCATGTGTGGCAAGATAGTAACCTAAGCTTAGTCATCTTAGAGTGGTCCTGGGCTTGCCTATGTGCACTGCTTCAAGGGAACAATAACAGAAAGGAATGGGCCCTATTTGCGGTGAGTCAGACTATACAATCCGGCCGTTCTAGATGGCTGATGTTAAGGAGAATAACCTCTGACCTATTTTCGCTGCCTAATGAACAGTCATTCTCAACTTAAGTCTGGCATATATTTTGGGGAGACAACTTGAGAGAAATCCTTCTGTTCCTCACAATGGAGATTCCAGCTCAACACCTAACAGCTACACCACAAGGGCTTCTAAAGAAACAAGGACAAGTAGTTGGAAATTAAGGCCTTTGTGATAGAAACAACACTAGCAAACTTATAATAGAGTTTTGCAACACCAAAAAACTTATTAATTGCAAATATCATTCTTCTATAGCATAAATGGTGAGCATACATGTAGACTGCACTGAATGGAATAGACAGGAATCAAATCAACAACATCTGTGGAAATAAATCATGGAAAACTCAAGATCATCAGTCAGAACAAAGCCAGGGAATGATATAAGAACAGATCATCAATTGCTTATCTGTAAATTGAATATGAAAGTGAAAAAAATTAAAACAAGTCCATGAGAGCCCAAGTTTGATCCTGTATATATATCAACTCCATGTATAGACTATCTCCAGAATAGATTTGATGTATGTATCACTGACTGAAAACCAAAGGAGTTGTGGAATGACATCAGGAGCATAATACGTGAAGAAAGCACAAGTTATTTAAAAAGGAAAGAAAGAAAAACCCAAATGTATATCAGAAGAGACTCTAAAACTTGCTCTCAAGCATAGAATAGCTAAAATGAAAGGAAGAATTGATGAAGTAAAATAGTTAAATAGATTCCAAAGGGTGGTTCAGAGAGACAGTGGAAAATTTTGTAATGAAATGTGCAATGACCTGAATTAGAATACCAAAAGTGAAAAACATGCTCAACATTTCTCAAACTCAAAGAACTGGAGAAAATATTAAAGCTCTGAATTGTGATATTGAAGGACTTTATGAAAAAAATATTGTATGATACAGGAAGAATCACAAGAAAATGGAAGAAATACAAATAGTCACTGTTTATAAAGAAATGGTTGATATCAATTATTTGAGGAGATACATGATCAAGAATCAATGATATTGAAGCATCAAGCTATACTGAAGTCCCTGGCAAAAACAAGGGTCCAGGAATTAACAGAGTATCATTGAGAGGTTTCAATAAAAGGATGCAAAGCTCAAAGCACTCATATATCTATGAAAAGAAATTTCCTCAAGCCACAGAAGACATCCATGTTTGTGTCCATTCCAATGAATGTTGACCCTACAGAATGTGGAAATTACTGAACAATGTCATTAATATCACCCATACGTGGGGAATCCAGCCCCATAGTCACACAAGTCCTTAGGAACCGCGTTTGTAATTAAGGAAGAAAAAGGTGACAAACAGTGAGGCGACAGTGGCTTATCTCCTCCGATGTCAGAATACAGAGTGTGAATGTATTTCCCAATGGGTTTATACAGTCAAGAGGCTTTCAAGCCTCCAGCAGACACTTACACAATAGAATGTGCAGGGGCTTAACCTTGGATGTCCCTGAGCTCACTAGGGGAACACCTTATGATAAGTCTCAAAAGGCATCAAACAGAGTCCATTGTTTCTTGAGTGGGAAGGACAAAGAATCTGATAGCTTTTAAAGATAGGTATTCTCTAACTGCCTTGTGAGCAGACAGGTGCTTGTAGGAGACATTTTTATAGTAGCCTTTTTATGGAGGGCTATTGTGGGGACCTCTTTCCTTTTGGGGAATGTGTATTTGACATTATCTCTATCTTGGAACTGTGAAGACCTATCTCTAAAACTAGAGCCAGACTTCCAAGCCCTGCGGTTATGAGTGTAGAGTTTAGGCCACATACACTCTTTTCACGGTCTTCAGCTTTCCACACATAAGCAAAATTTTGCTTGTGATAATTAAAAAACAATTGTAGCAGTATGTTGACAGGAAACTGCCAGAAATTTGAGCCAGATCCACAGCAGGATGTGGACAGAGTGATATGTCAGATATTTCTTGATAAAAAGAGAATTCCAGAAAGAGATTTTCCTGTGTTTTATTAATTATGCAGAGACATTCAACTTAGTAGATCACAACAAATTATGGCAAACATTGTGAAGAATAAGAATTCCATAATGAGCTGTGCACCTATAAGAGGATAAATTAAAAAGTATTGCGACAGTGTACATCCTCCGGTCCAGCAGGATTTGTGAGGTAGAATAGGAATCATGATAGTGGGGGTGAGGAAGCCTTCAAGAACTAGAGGAAAATAGTATAATTCATCCTTGCTACACTGCACCCTGACTGGCTCGTCTCCTCCCTGCAGCCCTTCAGCAAGGGAATGTCCAATTTCCCACAGATGGGCCCTGGGTGTCCACTCTACACTCCCCCTCATTCACAATGCTATGATTTTTTTTGTCTTTGATGCCTGATACCTGATCCCTTCAATGCCTTGGACCGGAGGATATACACTGACACAGAAAGGAACTGGAAACACAGGGAACCCAGGACAGATGAATCCTTCAGGACCTGTGATGAGAGTGACAATAGAGGGAGGGTGGAGGGAAAGTGAGGGAGAAAGGGGGAACAGATTACAAGGATCTACATAGAACCTCCTCCCTGGTGGACAGACAGCAGAGAAGTGGATGAAATGAGACGCCGGATGTGTAAGATATGAAAAAATAATAATTTATAAATTATCAAGGGCTCATGTGGGAGGGGGAGCGGGGAGGGAGGGGAAAAATGAAGAGTTGATACCAAGGGCTCAAGTAGAAAGCAAATGTTTTGAGAATGATGATGGCAACAGATGTACAAATGTGCTTGACACAATGGATGGATGGATGGATTGTGATAAGAGTTGTACCAGCCCCCAATTAAATGATTTTAAAGAAAGCATTGTGACAAAAATATAGGAAATTTTATTAAACAAAAATATCTAAGAGTGAAGTTACTGTTTTCAGCATATCCACCATATAGAGCTACACATTTGAGAAGGCAATGTTTCCATCTCTTTAACCCAAATAATTTTCTATTATTCCATATACATATGTTACAACAGTAATTCTGGCATCCGGGAGAGAATTGAATCATGCTTTTAAAAAATGTTCTTTGTGTCTGAAGAGCCAAAAGCTGCCTGAAGGCACAGGATCACAACTGTAAGGTAGATGGGGTTAGGTTTCTCAATAAAGGTCTCATAGAACAGGCCTTGCTACCCTTTAATAATGGGCAAGTGCCTTGTTGTGATTAAAAGAAAAAAAATCTTACCGCAAATATCCTGGCTTGTTTCTCACCAATGCAATTTACAATTTCTTTAAACTTCTTAATAATCCTGCATGATTTTTCTGTGTCCTTCAAGAACATCCATCAAGATTACCACTTAGGAATAAAAACAAAACAAACAAACAAAAGAACAGTCATTATATCCTCCTGAGTTACCTCACTGACCTGAATTGAACTGACCCAGCAGATACCTTTATGACACACTGTTTTGACTAGAATTTTTGAAGGCATCTTCACAGTCTGGAGTCATCCACTCATCAGATCGACAAAGTTAAACACACTTTATTGGAATGCATAAACAGATACCCTAGTAGAAATACTTTCTGACTGATCCTAGTAGATAGTTTTAGAGGTGATTGTTGAAACAGGACAAGAGGATATTTTGTGGTTCAAAGCCAGGAACGGTGTACATCAAGTTAGTGTCCTTTCACTATAATTATACAAACTGTAATCAGAGAAAACAATAAGAAAATCTAGACTATACAAAAAAAGATCATGGAATCAGAATCAGAGACTCATTAACAATTTATAATGAGGATGACAGAAGTGAAGAAAACTTGAAGCACTTACTAATGAAAATCAAATAATACAACCTTCAGTATTGATTGCACTGCAACCAAAAATTACCACAATTGGACCAATAAGCAACATCATGATAATGAAATTGTCAAAGATATCATTTAACTTGGATTGACAATCAACATTTCTGGAAGAAATATTCTGCTACAAAATACAACTCTAAAGCGATAAAAATCAAAGATGTAATTTTGAGTAAATACTTAAGTGATCTCATATACATGCAAACACTGAACAAGGAATAAGTAAGATCAAAGAATAATGGATTCATTTTAGTTATAATGTTGGTGAAAACATTGAATATACCATGGACTGTGAAAGGTAGTCAGTTAATATGGCCATTCTAAACATATTCCCTTATGTGATGTATATAAATTTTAGACCGTATACCTGTGGCAATAATCCCATTTTGGAGGGGATTATGCTATTTGGTATATTTGTGATGCTATTTGGCAGGATTAAAGTGGGATTAAGTTTCTACATTAGTAGGGAGTGTGAATCAAGTCACCACCTTTTGATTCCTTTGGACCCTTTACTTAAAGACAAAACCACCCCTCCATAGAAGTTATTCCTCTGCCTCTAAAAACCCTCTCAGAAACACAGAGAACTCTCAGGGATATTGGAACAGTAATTCTAACTTCCTAATGCCACGAAACTTTAATACAGTTCCTCATATAGTGGTGAACCCCCAACCATAAATTTATTTTTGTTGCTACTTCATAATTGCAATTTTGCTACTGTTATGAACCAGGCGACCTCTGTGATAGAGTCATTCAACCCCCAAAGGGATCGCGACCCACAGGTTGAGAACCAATAATTGGACGACAAGTCACCAATGGAGCACATTCAAAGTGGCTGAGATTGAGACAGAGGCAACTGGGACTGCAGCATGGAGACCATTAAACATAACAAAGGAGCAACATTGAGACAGCAAGGCAGAGCAGTGGGTTGGCTTCCTATGGAGTCAAGAGTCAAGGGATCACTGAGAACTAGAAAGAGACTTGGCTGCTGGCTGAGAAGATGTGTTGCTCTGGACCAGGTGTCCTCAAACTTTTTAAACAGAGGGCCAGTTCACTGTCCCTCAGACCATTGTAGGGCCGGACTATAGTTTAAAAAAATAAAAAAAACTATGAACAAATTCCTAAGCACACTGCACATATCTTATTTTGAAGTGAAAAAACAAACGGGGCAAAAACACCTGGCGGGCCGGATAAATGTCCTCAGCGGGCCGCATTTGACCCACGGGCCATAATTTGAGGACCCCTGCGGGTCTGGACCAATAATTGTATTTTTACTATGTACAGATCCTGATTTGTGGTAATCTCTTAACTTCCCTAATAAATCATCTTAATTGGGAGTACTGTCTGGGAGTACTCTCTGGGAGTTCTGTGAATTATTATTATTTTACCTAAAAGCTATTGCTATTCCATTCCCATTTAGAACTATCCATCTGGAATTGATATGTATGTATGTATGTATGTATGTAT
Organism: Echinops telfairi; assembly: GCF_000313985.2. Lineage (NCBI taxonomy): Eukaryota > Metazoa > Chordata > Mammalia > Afrosoricida > Tenrecidae > Echinops > Echinops telfairi. The sequence continues at coordinate 15,375,713 of NW_022103942.1, forward strand.
GTATGTATGTATGTATGTATGTTGTGTTGTGAAGTATTGGTCAAGCTTACTTACCCCCAGTTGTCTGGGTAATATTGAATTGGAAGGGACATTTTCCCCCATGCTTTGGTGTACCACCTTTATCATAAATCTAGTGAGTCTGTATTTGGGACCACTTCTGAAGTCTATTCTGTCCCATTTATCTGTTTTTATATTCTTATGCTAAAACCACAGTCTTATTTCCGATAGCTTTATAGTAAAGTTTGATAACATGTAGAATAAACCCTCCATCTTTGTTCTCCTTTAATATTGCCTTGGATAATTTTTGCTACTATAATGTCCATTTGAATTTTAGAATATCTTCAATTTTCATAAAGTAATATTGTGGAATTTTGATTTAAATTTCATTGACTCCACAGTGTGTGTGGGGAGATTGAACTACTAAATATACTTTGCTTTACTTCTATGATCATTATCTTAGCTACCTAGTGAGAATGCAACACAGATACCACAAATGTAAGGTTTTAGAGAACAGAAATGCTATTTTCTCACAGTTTTAGATGTTAGAAGTCCAAATCAAATTCTGAACAGCAAGGATTCCTTCCTTGTTGGTATCACTGGTTATTCCTTGGTTCCTTGGCATTCTTTGGCTTGCAGACACTTCCTCACATGATTTGTGTATCTTCTGAGTCTTCTACTCTTTCTACAACTCAGAAGTAATCAAGTTTAGGATCCTACTGGGCATGACCTAATTGGCACAAGAGAAATCTTATTTCTAAACAGAATTACATCCAAAAGCATAGAGACCTGGACATAATAGATTTCTCCAAGACATGATTCAGCATGTAACAAGTACAAAATGAATGTTATTTAATTATTTTAATGGTGTTTTTCAGTTGTTTGAATAGATATATGATATACCCATTCTTTTTCTCTTTATTTCTAGATACTTTAATTTTTTCTATTATATTATAATTTTATTTTAAAATCTTTTGGGTGTATAGATATACATTTTTAAAATTGTTGACTGTAGATCCTGTGATCTTGCCAGATTTTCTTGTTAATGTTTATTATGTGTCACAATATATTTTAAATATTTTATATAAGCCATGGAGTCTCCTGAAAATGAGAGTTTTATATTTTATTTGCAATCACCCTCCAAACCAACCAAACCAAAAAATGTTGCCCTCCAGTCAATTTTCAGTTTGACCAACTCTATAACAATCCTAGGACAGAGTAGAACTGCCCTACAGAGTTTCGAAGACTATAAATCTTCATAGAAACAGATTGACATGTTGTTATTCTACATAGGTGCTGGTGGGTTCAACTCTCTGACCTCTTGGTTAATAAACAAGGCCTTAACCACAGTGCAACCAGGGTTCCTTTTAATCCCCCAGGCTGCTATTTTTATGCTCAATTTATGCAAGGTCTCCAGTACAATACTGAATAGTAGGGAAGTTTGATAATGACTTTTGATCAAGATGTAGTTGGTTATTAATCTATAATGTGCTATTTAAAGTTTGAAAGTCCTCTGGTAATGCCCAGGCACAACTTGTGTAAATTGTTGAGAATTTGTAGATTAACATTTTATAGTTCAACCAGTAGTATTGCCCTTTTTTAGCACTGTGAGCAGTGAAGCATAATAGGTGATCCTGGCAACATTTGCTTGTGTTTTCCTTAAATCAAGATTCTTTATATGAGGAGAGAGAGGTGAGCAAAGAAGAAGAGCCAGACTGCCTCCAACATAGAACATCCAGGAGCAGAGCACATTATTTAAACCCAGGATCTCTACATTAATGACCTCTTAGATACAGGAGAATATTGATGCCAAGACACATCAAGATAGTCAAAGAAAACTGGGTCCACAGGTGTTGAAAGGAGACAAAGACCTTTCCTCAGAGTTGATAAAGACCTTCCCTAGAACAGGTGTCCCGAATACAGATGTCTAGTCCCTTGATTATGAGAGTTAATTTCTGTCAGTGGTGGTATTTCTTTTGTAATAAGAAGTTAACTAAGTCACTACTTGACTAACAAGGGATCATGGTGACCTTCTCTCTCAAGTCTTTGAGGACAGTAAAGCTTGTTTGCACTTTCTATAGCCCTGTGTGTCAGATCTTTTTTTTTAATCTTTCCACATTGGCAAGTTTATTGGAGGATTGAGACACTGAGTCAAGTATAATTGTCAATTATCTAGATAAACCAATGGCTTTGCTTGAAATATTGAACAAAGGCACTAACAAATACTAGTATAAAAATATATCCAACTCATACAAAAATCAAGGAAAAGCATAAAACAAGGAAGGATGAGCAATGGCCCTAATAGGGCTGAAAGTTTACATGTAATGGTTGGTCCTGGGGTCTCTGACCAGAGAATACAGGGTGGAAACTAATGTCAGTTTTCTGGAGCAGGTGACTAAGATGCCACACTTTTTCCCTGAGCACTGGTTGTTAGGCTGTTTGGGTTTATATAGTTGAGTTTTACTCATCATATCAGTTCAACCAGACACTTCTTGTCAGTGTTCTTAGGAGGTTCTGTACATTTAGAGACATTAGTAAAAGGTTTTCCTGATACATCTTTAGGTTACATACAGTATGTGTATGTATGTTTACTCTTAGACAGTTCATTTTATGACTAAAGTATATTTATATACTTTTTAAAAGGCTCAAATGGTCATCACAAATTATTGAGGTTTTAAAATAAGTTCATGGGAATGATTCCTAATATTCAAAAATCAAAAGAGTGTGGGGGTAGATTGCATGGGGGTTTTTTTGTTTGTTTATTTCCTTCACACCATTTTATTAGGATCTAATCCAGATATAATATCATGTGAGGGTTCAATCATATGAAGCTGTGTTGCACAATTGCTACCACAATCAGTTGAAAAACGTTTTTCTTTTTTCTTAACCTCCTTGATATCAGCCCATTACTCCCCCCCTCCCCCCACTACACACACACATACACACACACACTCCTTTGCCTTACTCCACAGGAGCTTTTCTTTTAGTTACTATCTCTATATATTCATCCATCCTGGTTTTCATATACTGGAAAATATGGAAAAATACATAGTAGAGTCAAGCAAGCTACCAACACCAACAAAATACAGCACAGATTATCCTCTGTACAAAAAGAGAAAAAAAACCACAGCCAATACTAAAAACCAGATCAAGCACAAAAGGGAGCTCAGATAACAGTTTTAAACATTCAAGCAAGATTTATCATTTTAATCTGTTACAGTCATCTCTAAAATACTCTCCCTGATCACCAGGTTATTCACAACCCTCAATTATAGTTAGAGGGAAATCACTGGAGGTTTATTCCATGTGTAGATTCTGCGAATATATTTTTGTCTTCCACTATCATCTATAGCCTTCTGCTCAACAGAATCTTACAATATAAGCTCTGATACTATTTCCTCTGTCAGATTTGAATTGTATCTTTTACAATTCTTGTATCACGGATGTTGGTGTACTTTTTCCATGTGGGTTTAGTTTACATCTCACTTAGATTGCTGCTTGTTTGAAAACAAGCCTTTAAGGCCCCAGATGTTATTCTATCTGATAGCTAGCCACCAACTAATTTCTTCACCATACTTTGCTGTGTCACCCATATTTCCTGTGTTTCCTCCATGAAGGTGATAATTGAACATGGCCATGCCTTAAGAACTAATTGTCCGTAGATTGAGTTAGGATTAAGTGAAGGCCCAAAATCCATTTATGAATCTATGTTTTCTACCTGCCTCTGATTCAGACATGTTTGTTATTTTTCTGTAGAGAATCTTGTCAATCAACTCCCTGGAATCTAAAGACCTCCAGTTTATACTGTCATTGATTTAGCCCATGGTAATAATTTTAAAACACGGTTGAGAATGGAGGATTGAACAGCCACAGGCGTACTAAAGCCATGTGTGTATTCTCTGTAGAATTTATGATTTCATTTAAAATTTCCCACCTGAAAAATTATAGCTTCATTAGGTTTGCTCTTTTGGAATTGCTATTTACTTCTATTCCTTTATTTTGTTATTTTGGTGACTTATGTGCATGACTTTTAAATATTTAAATGACATCCATGTATTTCTAGAACAAATTTTACTTTTCTATGGTGTATCGTTTTTTCATATAGTATTTTGTGATTTGCTAATATATTATACCTTACTTTTTCATTTGTGGTTACTTCTTTTTATAGTTAGAAGAATTTACTGATTACCCATCTATGCCTAGAGTCTTTTAAAAAATGATTTGCTAGCTTATTTGCTTGTAGGATAATTTATAAAAGGAGGTTTTATTTCTTGAACAGCTATAAGGTGAACCATTTTATCAGATTTTGCAAGATTTTGCTTTACAAGGAGCCAGGACATTTTATTCAAATTTACTTACTTCTAATGTAACAATGACATCTGTATTACATATTCAATATCTATTGGATTTGTAGTAATGGCATCCTGTTTTGTTAATTTATGACTGATCATTTTTATCTTTGTTTTCTTCATCATATTGTTAAAGGTTTATTCATTTTATTTTATTATTTTTATATGAAATTTTGATGTTAGTTATGAGGGAGGGGCTTACATTTCAGACCATCAAGTCACCTTTGCATTGAACAGCTGAAGCCACTCAGAATCCTCATCCCTATTCTGTCCCACTCCTCTTCCTTGATTTCTCACCTCCTTCTTACAGAATTCTATCCACTCTTTCACCCAAGTCAATAGTTGTCAGCCTTCTAATCCTTTGTTTCATTCTCAGATCCTTGTCTTCCATCTATTGGGAAACTCTAAAGTCTATTCCCCTTAGTATGTAAGTCTTTGTCATGGTTTTCATTCTTTTATTTTTAATAATGAAATTTATTTATTTTTAATAGTTTTATAAGGGGCTCATACAACTCATCACAATCCATACATACATCAATTGTGTAAAGCATATTTGTACATTCATTGCCCTCATCATTCTCAAAACATTTGCTCTCCACTTAAGCCCCTGGCATCAGGTCCTCTTTTTTTCCCCTCCCTCCCCGCTCCCCCTCTCTCATGAGTCCTTGATAATTTATAAATTATTATTTTGTCATATCTTGCCCTGCCCAATCATGATCCCAATTCTACCTTGCAAGTCTGGCTAGACCAGAGGGTGTACACTGGTATAGATAGGAACTGGAAACACAGGGATCCAGGGCGGATGATCCCTTCAGGACCAGTGGTGTGAGTGGTGATTCTGGGAGCGTAGAGGGAGAGTGGGTTGGAAAGGGGGAACTGATTACAAGGATCTACATGTGACCTCTTCCTCGGGGGACGGACAACAGGAAAGTGTGTGAAGGGAGATGTCAGACAGGGTTTTCATTCTTATAGTAGTTGTCTCCTACAATATTTATACTTTTTGTTTTTGTCTAATTTCACTTATCAAAATTGACTCCAGTCCTATCCATGTCATGTTTTGTGGGTTCATTATTGTCTTTTAGAAATGCATAGCATTCCATTTTGTGTATGTACCATAATTTATTTATCTGTTCTTCTACTGATTGACATTTGGGCTGTTTCCACTTTAATGTTATTGTGAATAGTGCTCTGATGAATATGGGTATGTATATTTCTGTTTGTGTTATGACTCTTAATTCTCTAGGGTATATACCTGGCAGGGGTATTGCTGGAACCTATAGAATTTATATTCTAAGTTGTTTGAGGTAGCATCATATCACTTTTCACAATGATTGAACATATTTACAGTCCCATCAACAGTGTGAGTTTCAATCTCTCTGCAACCTCTCCAGCATTTATTGTGTTCTGCTTTTTCTGAATTGGGCTACCATTGTCTACAACGTGATATCTCATTATTGTTTTTATTTTCACCTCTTGGATGGGTAATGGTCATGAATATTTGTTCCTGTTTGTTAGCCTTTTGGATGTCATATTTGGTGAAAATCTGTTGATGTTTTTTGCCCATTTTTAACTGAATTTTTATTTTTCTTCTTATTGTGGTATGGGAAATTTCTACAGATTTTAGAGATCAGTCTCTTGTCCATGGCATCATTGCTAAAGATTCTTCCCAGACTGTTGGTCCTCTTTTTACTCTTTCTGTGAATTTTTTTTAATGAGGGATGGGTGTTAGATTTTATCAAATGCATTTTCTGTATGAATTAATAGGATCTGTAGTTCTTACTTAAAAATGTTATATTACAAATTACAAGGATTGTTTTTCTAATATTTAACCATCCTTGCATACCTAGGATGATTCCCGCTTGAATGTGAATAGTTTTTAATTGTATATATATTATTGAATTCTATTGGCCAGAATTTATTCAAAATTTCTACTTCTGTGTTCATAATACACTGTGCCTGTAATTTTGTATTCTGGTAATGTCTTTTTCTGTTATTTTTTTTATCAATACTATGCTCATTTCACAAAATGATCTCAGGAGTTTGCAGTCATTTTCCATATTGTAGAATGATTTAAGTACAATTGATGTCAACTCTTTTCTGAATATTTGTTAGAATATTATTTTTTTAAATGCATAGCCATCCTTTCCTACTCTTTTTTAGGGAGAGTTTTTTAATGACATGATTTATAATTATTTTATTGTGGTCTGTTGATGTTTTCAACACCAGTCTGTGTTAATTGAGGTAGGGTGCTTCTAGAAATCTCATTTCATCTAGGTTTTCAAATTTGTTTGAGTACAGTAATCCATCCTAATTATACTCTAATAACAAGGCCATTCCGATCCCTACTCCATAGTCAGAGGGGTTTCATGAGGGGCTAACTCCTCATGGGGATCACTGTAAATAAGTTTGGGTTTTCACTGTCATCTACAAACCAGATGTTCAGAATTTATACTTTAATATGTTTCATTGGTGAGCTTCTTCCATGTAGATTTAGCTGATTCCTCACTTACATGGTTGCTTGTTTTAAGACAAGCCGCAAATGTTATTATTTCTGATAGCCAAGCACCACACTTTGATATAGCACCTGTATCTTAGTGATCACTTCATGGGAGAAGTATTGAGCAGGACCATGTCATAAGAACTAGTTGTTCTGAGATTAGGGCTACAATTAAGTGTGAGCTCAAAATCCAGTCACATATATATGGTTTATGTATGAGGGAGTACCCCCTCCCCCAAACTGGAATTGTGCTGGACAGAGCAGAGCTTTCTTGGCACACATTTTCCCCGACAGGTGAGCATTGAGCAACTCGCTCTAAATTAGTGTACCCAGTGGCGTCTCATGGGAAGGTTCTCTCTGTTCACCGTGAGTTTTTTTGTGAAAGCAGTTTCGCTCCAACCTCGTTTCTTGTGATAGCCAATTTAAGAGAACAGCATGAGGCTGTGAAATTTTGTTTCTTGCTTGGTAAAAGTACCACAGAAACTGTTGTGATGTTGAACACAGCTTACAAGGACAGAGTTATGGACAAAACATTCATGTAGGAGTGGATTTCTCATTTCAAAAAAGATGTCGATTGATGACAAACCTTGTTCTGGACATCTGTCAGAATGTAGACGTGTAATGTATTTGGAGTTCATTCAGCCAGGTCAGATGGTTAATCAAGTCTGAGTTTCTGAAAAGATTGTCTAACAGTGTGTGGCGAAAAACAGCATGTTTTGTGGTAGAGAGGGAACTGGCTTGCCAATATGACAATGCACCTACTCACACAAGCATCCCAGTGCGCCATTTTAAAATACATGCCTCTCTTGCCCCTAACACCTTAACCACCTGACCTCGCTGTCTGTGACTGCTTTTTGTTCTTTTTTTTTTTTTTTTTTTTT
>NW_022103942.1:15391953-15400271 GCF_000313985.2 Echinops telfairi
TACGTGTCACTCTGTCGCCATCTTCCCGGAAGTCGACTGCTTTTTGTTCTTGTGAATGAAAAGGAACATGAAATGACAGTTATTTGATGACATAGAAGAGGTGAAACAAGCAAACAAAAATGAGGGAGGTGCTGTCAGCCATCTAAACATGAGTTTGAAAAATGTTTCCAAGAATCGAATCACAGATTTGACAAATGTATTAAGTGTAACAAAGCGTACTTTTAAGGTGATAAGATTGTTTTCTAAACAAAATAACAATAATAATATATAATTGAGCAAGGATTCATGAGGGTGGGAAGATGGGGGAGGGAGGGTAAAAATGAGGAGCTGGTACCAAGGGCTCAAGTAGAAGGGAAATGTTCTGGAAATGATGATGGTAACACATGTACAGGTGTGCTTGATACAATTGAATTATAGATTGTTATAAGATCTGTAAGAGCTCCCAATAAAATGATTAGTAATAAAATTATTTTTAATACCTAGCTTTAGAAAAAAAATCCATTTTGCTGTGGGGGAGGGGATACACCCTCATATGTCCCGAGATCAGTCTAAAGACATTGTTTTTATTTTGTTAAAGGACATTATAAATTGTACCCATGAGACAGATGTTACTTCTATTGATATTACCATTAATTTAACCATTGGTATAGAATTTAAAACTGTGGAGAAAACGAAAGTACACATGTATAGGAAGGTTTTTACACCAAAAAATGCATGGCTTGTGGATTTGTACAGATAAACAACTTGGGTGACTAGAAACTATTTGCACACACAATGAGGGCTGGATATAGGGCAAAACTTTCAAAAATTCACAAAGGCAGAACTGGATTACACGTGCCATAAAAAAGGCAAAGGAAGTATGAAAATAGCACATATATGGTAGGTTTGAGTTGACAGTTATTGGTCACCCTCAAGGCAAAACTTTTTTTAAATCGTTTTATTGGGGGCTCATACGACTCTTATCACAATCCATACGTACATCAATTGTATAAAGCACATTTGTACATTCATTGCCCTCATCATTCTCAAAACATTTGCTCTCCACTTAAGCCCCCAGCATCAGGTCCTCATTTTTCCCCTCCCTGCCCCCTCCCCACTCCCTCATGAGCCCTTGATAATTTATAAATTATTTTGTCATATCTTTCCCTGTCCGACGTCTCCCTTCACGCACTTTTCTGTTGTCCGTTGGAATGAGGGAACCAATTACAAGGATCTATATGTGACCTCCTCCCTGGGGGATGGACGACAACAAGGCAAGAATTTTGAACAGATGTCCAGCGGCTTCCACATAAATAGCCTTGGGATAGTAGTTGTTTGCTTAGGCTCAGGGGAGTATTTCACTTCCTTTAATGGCTACCAGTGTGTTTAAAGGAAAAGTCCAGTTTGTTTAGTGGGAGTCCCAAATTTAATCCTTCTGCCTATGAAGGGGATTGTGCACCTTGAAAGGACACAATCTAATGTCCGGGTTGTCTGTAGTGCACAGTTGGGTCACCAAATGCTAAATAAAATCTAGGTCAACAATGCCCTGTTAGGGACAGGATACTGATATCATACTCCCGTTGGTGGTCTGTATATTTGATGTTGGTCATTTTTCCCAATGGAAGACTTCCCCAAGCAGTTTACCTACTGAAGTATAGTCATCAAGCCCTCCACCCTACCACTTCTGAACTTGGATATTCACTATTCAATCTTGTGGGAATGTCCATTAATTTGAGGTGACCATAGAATAATGTTATATGACAAGAACTGATGGATCTTCTCTTCCTTGCATCATAGGAAACTGACTCAGTTGAGGTGGGGCCTCCTGTGGTTGTTACTTAAGTTTATGTCAACTTGAAATGTACAAGTGGAGTCTGGCCTATGAATCAGGCCCCAGCCTGATGGTGCCTCCTGGTGGGCATGACCTCCTCATAAGAAAGGTCCTGGGAAATACCCCCTCTCTGCTTCACCTTCCTGTTCAAGCCACTTCTAGCCATGGTAATGGTTGCCAGAGCCCTGGAGATGCATCCACTGCCATCGGATCCACACAAATCCACCCTGCGACCACCGGCCAGTGATCTCCCTGCGTTCTGCATCATTGCTTGTGGCTGTGTAAGTCTAGGATTGGATTTATGGACTTGATCTGGACTGGGATGTTTCCCTGCTTTATAATCACTTGATACAAAAGTCTCCCTTACACATTACATGAGTGTCACTGGATTTGTTTCTTTTGTCAACCTGGCCTAGCAAACCTCCCCTATTAGAGGGGTTTTCAAGAGGTACAAATAAGGGTTGGTATATGGTATATTGTTCATGAATACTAGGCAGTCAAAATGCCTTATTACCTGGGAAACTGGAATAGAATATTTGATCATATGAGAACAGAAGTCTGCCTTTGTCTTGGTGCTTATATTTTTATTAGTTTTCTCATACAATATTTTTCCTTTTGTGAATGACTGATTTCACTCAGCATAATGGATCCCATGTTATGAGGTATTACATAGTTTCATCACTTTTTTAAAAAAGATGTATAGTATTCTATATTGTGTGTATGTACCAAAGTTTCTTTATCCATTCTTCTACTGACAGATATGGTCTGTTTCTAACTTCCTGCTATTGTGCACTCAGCTGAAAGGAACATGGGGTGTGGGTTGGGAAGATCGGTGGGACACACATCTGTTTATATTTTGTCTCTTACTTCTTTGGAGTATATGCTCAGTAGAGGTATTTCTGGGTCATATGGTATTTCTATTCAAAGTTATTTTAGTTAGCGCCATATCACTTTCCAAAATGATTGTGTATATTTGCAAGCCCACCATTGTATATAGTTGTAAAGCCTTTGTTGTTTTCTTTTCATATGTTTGGAATTGGTTATCATTGTGGGTATAAGGTGATAACTTATTGTAGTTTTGATTTGTATCTCCTGGATGACTAGTGATCTTGAACATTTTTTCATGTGTTCCTTACCCACATTAGTGACATTTTTGGTTTGTTCTGTTAATTTCTTTTTCTCACTTTTTAATTGGGTCTTTTTTTGCTTCTTATTGAGGTGTTGAAGAATTATATAGACTTTTATAATTAGATTCTTGTCTGTTGTGTCATTGCTAAAATTATTTTCCCAATCTGTGGAGTCTCAATTTATTCTTATAAGGAAGTCATTTGATATACATAAATGTTTTATTTTTAGTTGGTCCAACTCATCTCTTTTGTCTTCCAGTATTTGCACTTCCTGTATTATGCTTGGTGGTCTCTGTGTGCCCAACAATAGGGCCCTTAAATTTGTCCAAATTTTCTCAATGATGATCCTTACAGCTCTGGGGTTTATATTTAGGTCTTCAATTTAAATTGTGTGTGTGTGTGTGTGTGTGTGTGTGTGTGTGTGTGTGTGTAGGCAGAGGTATGGGTTCCGTTTCATTCTTCTGCATATGAAAATCCAATTATTCTAACACCATTTGTTGAAAATGCTATCTTTATGCTAGTTGATATTTTTTTGGTCCTTTCTTGAAAATTGGTTGCTTATAGGTGGATGAATTAACTTCTCAGGTTTATATTATGTTCCATTTTTCTGTGTATCTAACATTGTGCCAGTACCAGGCTGTTTTGAATACTGCGGTTATGTAGTAGGTTTGGGGGTAGTTTAGTACAAAGCCTCCTACCTGGTTCTCTCTTTTTTTAAAAATCATTTTATTAGGGGCTCATACAACTCTTATCACAATCCATACACACATCAATTGTGTAAAGCGCATTTATACATTCATTGCCCTCATCATTCTCAAAACATTTGCTCTCCACTTAAACCCCCAGCATCAGGTCCTCAGTTTCCCCCTCCCTCCCCGCTCACCCCTCCCTCATGAGACCTTGATAGTTTATAAATTGTTATTTTGTCATATTTTGCCCTGTCCGACGTCTCCCTTAACCCACTTTTCTGTTGCCCGTCCCCCAGGGAGGAGGTCACATATAGTTCCTTGTAATCGGTTCCCTCTTTTCTACCCACTCTCGCTCTACCCCACATAAATAGCCTTGGGATAGTAGTTGTTTGCTTAGCTATTATTGGATTCCCTGTATTTTCAGTTCCTATCTGTACCAGTGTACATCCTCTGGTCTAGCCAGACTTGCAAGGTCGAATTCGAGTCATGGTAGTGGGAATGGGGAGGAAACATTTAGGAACTAGAGGAAAGTTGTATTTTTCATCATTGTTACAGCGCACCCTGACTGGCTCATCTCCTCCACGAGACTCCTCTGCAAGAGGATCTCCAGTGGTCTACTAATGGGCTTTGGGTCTCCACTCGAGTTCTTTGCTTATACTAGGTCTCATCCCTCTCCATGTGAACTTAGTAATTAGCTTTCCATTTCTTTACTTATAGAAAATGTTATTTAGATCAGAATTATTATGTAATTATAGATTGATGTAGGCACTATTGGCATTTTCACAATATTAAGTCTTTCTATCTATGAACCGGAGATTGTCTTCCATTTATGTAAGTCATTTTTGTTTGTTTGTTTCTTATAATAGTGTTCTGTAGTTTTCTTTGCACAAGGTCTTTTGTTTCTTTGCTTAGGCTTATCAGAATTTAACGTTGCCTCCTCTGCCTTTTTTCATTTAAATTATCATTAGTTTGATAAATCTCTTCATTTCATTTTTAGTTTATTTTTGTCTTTTTTAATGAGATGGATCCTATTTTCTTATTCAGTGTGCTACTCTTTGTTCTCTTGACTGGTGTATTTAATCCATTCAGTGTTGTTTTTGATAGGTGTGGGTTTGTTACTGTAATTTTGCTCTCTTTTGGTGATGCTATTAGTTCTTTATAAATTCAGTGCTGAATTCACTTTGTGGTTTTCTCATCCTTTTTTTCTCTAATGTTATTTTACTACGTACTCTATTTTTCTGATTTTCTTCTTTTTTATTTTGATGAGGATGTCATATTTTCTTTGAGCTTAACGTTTTACTTATTATTCTCTACCTAGATGTAATACAGTCTTTGTTCATTTGTGATCTACTGGTCTTTAACTTCATTTGAATGCTTATATTTGGCTTCACTGTGGATTGCTATCTCTGGTTGAACTTTTTCTTTTTTTAATTGGCTATCTTATATAGGTGATCCCAAGCTATCTATATTTTCTTTTTTTAATTGGCTATCTTATATAGGTAATCCCAAGGACTCCCCCTCACCCCCACCCTCTTCCCCGCCCACCATTTTGATATTTTAAAATTTGACTACAATATGTTATGATCTTTTTCTTTTCAGGCCTACCCTGCTTGAGGTTCTTTCAGCTTCTTGAATAGTTATTTTCTCCTCTTTAATGGTATTAGTAAGTTTTCTTCCAGGATTTCTTGTACTATTTATTCTGTGTTTGTTTGTTTTTTCTCTTTCTCTTCTGAAATCTCAATAAGATATAAGTTGCTCATCTTGATAGTGTCCCATATAATTCTTAGGCTTTCTTCAGATGATTTTTTTGTTGTTGTTGCTGAATGCTCTTCTCATAGATTGGTGTCAAGATATTTGTGTTCAAAATAACTAATTTGATTTCTATAGTTTCAAATCTATTGCTTTGATCTTTTTCCTAATTGTTACTTTTATCTTTTTTCTAAAACTATTTTATTGAAAGCTAATACAGATATCATATCATTTCATAGTTCAACTACATCAAGTAATATTGTACAATTGTTACCACAATCAATTTCAAAATACTCTCTTCCTTCTTGAACTCCTTGATGTTGCTTTGCTCTTTTAAAATGTTGTCTAACTATTTTATCTTACTATTAATTGTCTAGATTTATATTTTGATGTTATAACATTTCTTTCGTATTCTTCTTTTTCTCATAGATCTCTTGAAATTTTTCCATGCATAGAAAATATCTGATCTTCATTCATCTCAATTCCTTTTCTGGTAGGTCCAGTACATTTTATTCTTCAGAAAATACATTTGGCTCTGTGACATGGTATTTGTTTGTGTCTCTCTTTACTCCTTCTTCATGTGGGCAGATATTGTTGTATCTATGACATCGTGAGGTAGCTGTTAAAGGTGGAAGAGTTGCTGAATACTGTGGTGATAGTTGACTCTGTCAAGTAATGCAGGAAGGAAATAATATAAACTGAAAAATGAAAGCCACAGAGAACAATGGAGGTCATATCGGAGTGTTCTCACCTCAGTCACACAGTTTTGGAGAATTGTAGATGAAATCCCTTTCCCATAACTCCACTAGTTTAGGGAGGAGAAAGTGATTTAAAAATTATTAATTCATTATTTTACTGGGAGCCCTTACAGATATCATAACATTCCATAATTCAAATATTTCAAACATAATTGTACAATTGCTACTACAATCTCTTCTTGAACTCTTTGATGTCAACTCTCCTTTTCCCTTCCCCCACCATTCCCATCAGGACCCTTGTTTTTATTGTTATATATTATTATTAAAATTATATATATATGTATATATAATTTTCTTGTATTGTATTGTATTGTATCTCTCACAATCTTCCTGTATCCTCAGGGAATCATTGCTCCCATTGCTGTTTCTGTAGGGGTTCACCAGGCAGCCCTAGGGCTGATGGAGACTAAGCAGAGTCCAGGGTAGCAGCTCCACCAGAAGCAGTGGGCTCTGGAGCAGGAAGAACTGGAGGCTGCCTGGGGCTGCTGGCTGGGGAACAGGCCTTATCAGCCCAGGAGTGGGGCAAAATCTTTTAGACTTTTGTGGAAGATAAAGCCAGGTGTAAGCCTGAACACCACAGCCCCTCTGGCCTGGACTTGGGCAGTGGGTTGAGGCCCAAGCTGAACTGTCCTTCACTCCACTCAGCTTGGCCCCAGTGGCCAGTTCAGCCTTTGCCCTAGTAACAGTATTTTATTTTCGTGTTCTCTTAAAAAAAGGAAAGTAAACGAATTTTTAAAAAAACTTGTAGCAATCGACAGAAGTCATACCACAAAAGCAAGTGCCGAGGGAGCACTCAAGTTGTCATACCTACAGATTCGGTGAAGAATAAAAGTTGCAAGTAAAGAAAATAGAAAAAGAATATGTTGCACATGAATTTTGCCACTACCATCCACTTGCTAGTGTGTGGACCTGAACTTACTGAGTACTTGAGATCCTTCAGAATTGGGTGGAGCAGTATTCACTCTACCCACTTCCTGGGCATGACAAATCTATCTATTCCACTCCTATCCACACGCATAGCCTCCAGAGTACAGAAGATCCATGGTTTACTAGTTGTTTGCTTAGCTATTATCCCTTCAAAGGTTGTCCTTTCATATTAAACTTGCTTGTCCTTTCATATTAAACTTTCCCATGTTTGACATAGAAGGATTTTGTCAAGCATGTGTCTAGATGGCAACCTTTGTCAGAATGTTTCAATTGATTTCTTAACCTCTGTTTTCATGAGCTTTGATAATGGATCCAGGCAATGTGAAATCCTTGACAAGTTTGATATTTTCTGTTTTTCATTATATTGGCAAGTGGTACAAATGTGAGGATTTTGATTTTCATTACACTGAGTTGCAATCCATACTGAAAGCTTCAGTATTTGTTCTTCATTAGCAAGTATTTCAAACTGTTCTTGCTTTTTGCCACATTTTTGTAATCACCAAGTTAATAACAATATATCCTTATCATAAAGTCTATTCTAAACTGCTTCCTGGGATTTTGATGAACATTGTCACATATTTAATTAGAAATGTCTAAAATATCAACAGTGGAGGCCTGGGAATAGGTAACAAGTGCAGGAAGATATCCTAAGCAACTACTGGAGAGGTTCTACTGGAGTAGGAAGTCCTGTGCTACAGAAAACCAGAAAAAAATAACTTCAAATTTAATTACTCCAAAGTTTCTTAAAGTTGTAGATAAATAACATAGGCTATTAATGATTCCCCTTCACTATTAATCAGCAGCTCCACACCCTGTTGTGCACTCCCTTTCCCTTGCACAAGCTTATCCTTCCATGCCACTGCTCTATACTAGTCAGCCATACCTTTTGCCTCTCTGGCCTCTCGGGACCTATGTGGATAATGCACCATGTGTGCAGCTTGGGGCAGATATCCTCACTACCCAAGCAACCTTTTTCCTAGTTTGAAATTTTCTTTCCTATTCTCGGTAAACAAACCCACTCCCACAATCCCTTTCTCCAGTATGCAGCAGACACAAGTACCCATTAACCCAACCAAAGGATTGTAAATTCTCAGAAAAACTGTGATTTTATCCTTTATTTTATTTATTTATTTTTCCATTTTTGTTTCATGTTCTTTTTGTGTGTGTTTTTTTTTTTTTTGCTCTTACATTCTCTTCTGGTATTGTCTCGCCTGTTGCAGATACCCATGCTTCCCAGGCAGACACAGGCACAAGTGTT
>NW_022103943.1:0-18426 GCF_000313985.2 Echinops telfairi
CACAGCCTAACCCTAACCCTAATCCTAAACATAAAACTACGTGTAACACTCATCCTAATCCGAAACCTAATCATAATTCTAAGCCTAACCCTAACCCTAACACTAACACTAAAATTAAGCCTAACACACTTCCTAAAGCTAATCCTAACTATAACCCTAAAACTAACCCTAACATTAAATCAAACACAATTCATAATCCTAACCCTCACCCTAACCGTAACCCTAATCCTCAGCCTAAGCCTAAATCTAAAATTAAGTCTAACACACATGCTAGCCCTGACCCTAACTCTAACATAACCCTAAACCAAACCATATCCCTAAACATAATCCTAACCCTGACCCTAACCCTAATTAAAAAATTAAGTCTATGAAACATCCTAAACATAACCCTAACTCTAAACCTAACTCTAACCCTAAATCTCACCCTAACACTAACCCTCTCAGCGTAAAATTAAGTATAACCTACATCCTAACCCTAACCCTAAATCTAACCTTAAACATGATCCTAGCCCTAACCCTAACGATAAAACTAAGTCTAACACTCATCCTAACCCTAACTCTAAGCCTAACCCAAACCCGAACCCTAACCCTAATCCTAAAATTAAGTCTAACGCACATGCTACCCCTGACCCTAACTCTAATCTAAACTTAAACCAAACCCTATCTCGAAACATAATCCTAACCCTGACCATAACCCTAATCCAAAAATTAAGTATAATGCATATCTTAAACCTAACACTAAACCTAATCCTAACACTATAACCCTAGCCATAAAATTAAGTCTAACACACACCCTACCCCTACCCCTAACAGTAACTCTAACCCTTACCCTAAACTGAGCCCTAACCCTAATCCTAACATGAACCCTAACCCTAAAACTAAAATTAAGTCTAACAAGCACCCTAACCCTAACCCTAACTCTCACCCAAAACCTGACCCTCACCCTAATCCTAAAATTAAGTCTCACACACATCCTAATACTAACCCTAACCTAACACTAATCCTATCCCTAAAATTAAGTCTAACACAACCCCAACCCTAACCTTAACTCTAATCATAAACCTAACCCTTACCTTAAACCTAACCCTAACCCTAACCCAACAGTTAAGTCCAACAAACATCATAAGGCTAAACCTAACTCTAACCCTAACCATAACCATAGCATTAAGTCTAACTCAAATCATAACCCTACCACTCACACTCACCCTAAACCTAATCCTTAGGCTAACCCTAAGCCTAAACCTATGCCTATCTGGAACCATAAGCCTAACCCTAACCCTAACACTAAAGTTAACTCTCACACACATCCTAATCCTAACGCTAACTCTAACTCTAATCCTACCTCTAACCCTAACCCTAAACATAACCCTATACCAAAAATTAAGTCTCACACACATCCTAATCCTAATGCTAACTCTAACCTTAACCCTAACTCTAACCCTAACCTAACCCTAAATTAAGTCAAGCAAACATCCAAACCCTAACACTAACTCGAACAGTAACCCTAACCCTAAAATTAAGTCTAACACACATTCTAATCATTTTCCTAACCTCAACCCTAAACCTAATGCTAACGCTAACCCTAACACTAACGCTAAAATTAAATCTAACACACATCCTAACCCTAAACTTAATTCTAATCCTAAACCTAACTCTTACCCTAAACCTAACCCTAACACTAACCCTAAAAATAACCTAATTAAGTCCAACAACCATCATATCCATAACCCTAACTCTAAGCCTAATCATAACCATAACATTGTCTAACGCACATCACAACCCTATCCCTCACCCTAGCCCTTATCCTAACCCTCAGCCTAACCCTAAGCTTAAGCCGAAGCCTATCTGGAACCATAACCCTAACCCTAACCCTAACTGTAACCCTAAAATTAAGTCTAACACACATCCAAGCCATAACCTTAACTCTAATAATAAGCCTAACCCTTACCCTAAACCTAAGCCTAACCCTCTCCCTAACCTTAACCCAACAATTAAGCCCAACAACTATTATAACCCTAACCCTAATGGTAACCCTAAACCTAACACTAATCCCAAAATTAATTCTAACACACATCCTAAACCTAACCCTAACTAACAATAACCCTAGAGCTAAACCTATCCCTGACCCTAAAACTAAGTCTAACACACATGCTAACCCTAAACCTTAACGCTAAACCTAACCCTAACCCTAAACCTAACTCTAACCCTAACTGCAACCATAAACCTAACTGTAACCCTAAAATTAAGTCTAACACACAACCTGACCCTTACCCTGTAACCCTAAACAAACCTTAAACCTAATGCTAACCCTACTGTAACCCTAAAAGCTACTCTGTTGGCTCCCTTATTACTCCCTTGGTGAACGTTTTCGATGCACACAGGAGTTTTATTTTCAAAATTTCTCAATGTGTGACTCCTCTGCATTTTTATCCTTGCCTATTCCCAATAGCCTGTGTCAAATTATTCAGGTTTGTCCCAATTCCTTTATTAATGGCCCTCATAGTTTGGTGTTTTACCCCAAGGTCTGTGATGCCCTTTGAGGTTATTCTTGCACACAGGGTGAGGAAAGGGTCTTGCTTCATTTTTTTCTGCAGGTAGATATCCAATTTTATCCCCCACCTCTTTTTTATTAAATAATTATTTTATTAGGGGCTCATACAACTCATCACAATCCTTACATACGTCATTTGTGTCCAGCACATTAGTACATATGTTGACTTCATCATTCTCACAACACCCGCTTTCCACTTGAGCCCTTGGTGTAAGCTCATTTCCCGCCTCCCTCCCTGCTCCCCCTCCACCTGAACCCTTGATAATTTATAAATTATATAATTTTATCATATCTTACCCCATCCAATGTCTCCCTCACCCACTTCTCCACTGTCCGTCCCCCAGGGAGGAGGCCATATGTAGACCTTGTCATCTGTTCCTCCTTTCTCCCTCCCCTTCCTCCACACTCCCGCTATCACCACTCTCTCCACTGGTCCTGTGGGGTCCTTCTGTCCTGGGTTCACCGTATTTCCAGTTCCTATCTGTGCCAGTGTACATCCACGCTGATCTACACCAAAGAGGGTACACACACCCACCATCTGCCGCTCTCCATTTGTGGAGGGAAACACCACAGGCTGACCGAGGTGCTCCCAGCACATTGAGACACACCACTACGGCTCCCTGGGACTTCAGCCAGTGAAACCCCCTCCTCATGGGTCCACAAACAACCATCCAGCACCAAGTGAGAGGACTATCGTGCTCACATTCCAAATAACGGAATAGAATTGAGAGACTGCTGGCAAACCTAACCAAAGTAAGGCAGGACCAAATTTCAATAGCAAAGGTGAGGGATGAAACAGGGGACATTACAACGGACCCTAATGAAATCAAAAGGATAATTACACAGTATTATGAAGGCCTGTACTCTAACAAATTCAATAACTTGGAAGACATGGACAATACTTGGAAAAACAATCCCTCCCTGGATTACCCCCGATGGATACCAAGAACCTCAACAGACCCCTAGCAATAGAATAAATAGACAGGGTTATGAAGGGATTACTACCAAAAAAAATCCCCTGGGCCAGAGGGCTTCAGAGGAGAATTCTACTAAGCATTCAAGAACAAACCGACATAGGAAAAAGATAGAAAACTGCCAAACTCTTTTTATGAAGCCAGTATAACTCTGGTACCTAAAGTGGGCAAGGATCCCAGAATAATTGAGAACTACAGACCAACATCCCTAATGAACATCAATGCAAAAATTCTTAACAAAATACTGGCCAGTAGAATACGAAAGTACCTAAAACAAATAATCTACCATGACCAAGTGTGTTTCATACCATGGAAGCAGGGATGGTTCCACATACAAAAGCCCTTTAGTGTTTTTGCCACATTGAAAGGAAAAACGATAAGAACTCCATGATCATATCAATAGATGCGGAAAAAAGGATTCGACAGCATCCAATACCCATTCCTGTTTAAAACACTCAAGATCATAGGGGTGAAAGGAAAATTCCTCAAGCTTATACAAGCCATTTATGAAAACCAACGGCTAACGTGGTAATCAATGGAGAAAAGATGAAAACAATTCCACTGAAAAAGGGGAGGAGACAAGGTTGCCCCTCATCCCCACTCTAATTTACATCTTACTTGAGGTCCTGGCTAATGACATAAGGAAAAGAAACGACATCAAAGTTATTCATCTGGAGCAGGAAGAGTTGAAACTATAGTTATTTGCAGACGATATGATTTTAAATATCAAAAATCCCCCAAACTTCGCAAGTGGAGTGTTGGAAGCTGTAGAGGACTGCTATATGCATCAGACAAGATCACAGAAGAGCACAATTTTAAAGGGTGTACCCTTTACAATAACCAAGCACAAATTGATGTATCTGTAGATATATTTGACTAACAAAACCCAAAATATTTGTACAAGGAAAACTACATAATACTATTCCAAGAAAGCGACCGTAAACTCAACAAAATGGAAGAATATCCTATGCTGGTGGATTGGAAGACTATATAGTAGATGTCAGCTCTCCCATGGGCACTGTATAAATTTAATACTATCTCAATACAAATATCATCATCCTTCTTCAAAGAATAGGAAACACTGATAACCGACTTCATATGGAGATGTAAGAAGCCCAGAATTAGCAGAGTACTCCTCAAGAAGAAGGACAAAGTGGGCGGGGTTGCCCTACCAGACTTTAGCACATATTATATAGCCACAGTGGTCAAAACAGTGTGGTTCCGGTAGAACGACAGATATTGAGAACGATGGAATAGAGCTGATCACCCAGGAAAAAACAAAAAGCAAAAACAAAACCAACAGCATAGAGACAACTGATTATTATAAAGGGCCCAAAAATATGAAATGGGAAGCAGATACCCTCTTCAATAAGAGGTGGGGGATACACTACCATGATCCCAATTCTAGGGTGGAATGACCCTAGTCGGAGAGATCACAGTGGAGGTGGAAGGGATGTTCCTTCAGCAGCGTGGGGCAGCACAGATGGTGGGCAGTCACCTGTACGGTCTTGGTATGTTGGTGGAAATTCCCCAAGCTGTTTTCAGGGGATATCACCAGCCACATGGGGTAGATTGGAGGGAGGGCTTGGTTTCCCCAGCTGCTCATAAAGCCAACAAGTGGGGGTGATAGATCCCTCAAGTGGGCCATTAACAATTGTCCTAGGCAGAGGGGAGTATCCTGGAGGCCGGTAGTGTCTTGTGAATGGAGAGAGAGGGAAGAGAAGAAAAATAGAGAGGAGAAAACAAAGACATGAGTTAAAATAAAAAACAAACTAACAGACACACACACAAAGCAAAAGCAAAACAAAAAGGAAATATCCAAACATGAAAAACTGAATCTGCTCATACTATGGCCACAACGAGAGAAGAGGTAGAAGAAGAGGAAAAAAGAACAAGCGAATGAAGAAGAAAAGAAAGAAAATATAGATAGAGAGCCGAGCCCCTTGTTGCGCTGTATGTAGCACTGCCCCATGTCATGTGCAGCTCTGCCACAGGGGGCAATCTGGAGCTCTCCCCACTGGGTGGGTGGAGTTGCCTTAGGCTTAGGATAAGATGCTAGAAGCTAGCAGTGGCATGTGGAAGGAAAGAGAGGGAGAGGAGAGAAAGAGAAAAGAGGAAAAGAGGAAGCAGAAAGAAACTAAGAGAGAGCAGAAAGAAAGAAAATGGAATGAAAGGGCAAGAAAGGCAAAAAACAAAATGTGCTCGCTGGGACTAACTATGGTGGGAAAGAGAAAAGAAAAAAAAAAAGAGTGAAGAGTTAGCTGATGCCTGATCGTCTGAACTTGGGGCCGGAAGGGTTTAACCCCGCCGCAAGGTGGCAGATTGGTGTGCCCTTTTGGTGCAGGATCCCACTGGTGCTGTGGCGTGTGAAAGGAAAGAGCAGGAAAGAAGAGGAAAAAGACAAGAAACAAAACAAAACTGGGTCCACTGAGATCAACTGCAAGATCAACTGCAGTGGGAAAGACAGAAGGGAGAGAGAAGAAAAAGAATACTAGGGAAGGAGATACTGATGCCTGATCATCTGACGGTGGGGGTGGAGGAGTTCCTACCCTGCCTCAAGGCAGCGGGTTGGTGTCCCCGCTTGGTGTAGCTTCCCACAGACGCTAGGCAGATTTACCCTCAAAGGCAAGATCGCGAGGGAGGGGAAAAATGAGGACCTAATGTCGGGGGTTTAAATGGAGAGAAAATGTTTTGAGAAATGATGTACAAATACGCTTTACACAATTGATGTGTGTATGGATTGGGATAACAGTTGTATGAGCCCCTAATAAAATGTTTAAAAAAAAAAAAAGAGTTGTATGAGCCACCAATAAAATGATAAAAAAAAAAAAAGGCAAGATCGCAGCAGGGGCCAGGAAGCACTTCCCTCAGAGGTGTTTTGTACTGGGCATCACTGGCATAGCTGCCTTGTGCTGTATGCAGCACTGCAGCGGAGGTGGGGTAGAATAGTTCCCTCAGTCACATGAAGGGCCCCAGGACAGGAGAAACATGGAGGACAGGCAGGACCTCTCCGGCTCCCCCCATTGGGTTTACACAGTTGCCCTAGATTGTGCTGAAATCGCTGATGCCCCAATAGCTCAGTGTTTGTACCCCCCCCACTCCCCCCACAGGCACCTGGAATTTCATTAAATTAAAGCCTCTGGCTTTGGGCTCTGGGTTTGTGCTCAGAGAGGCATTCTGAAACTGAGGCTTGCTCTTTCTTTTGTTGAAAGCCTCCTGGCTCTGTAGCTAACTTCTGACATTCCTTAGCACTGGCTCCCTTATTGTGCAAATGTATGTTAAAGTTTGTCTTGGAGTCAAACATTGAGCCTGCGTTGAACAGATTTTACCGAGAAAATATTTTCTCTCTTTCTTACATTGGCCTTATGGGGTGCCCTGTCTTTGGGGCTGTCACACTGACACCCAGGGGGAGGAGATCTAGCTTATCAGACAGGTTGTTTTCTTCTCGGGCAACTGGAACTGAATTCATCCCACAGGCTATAGCTGCTTGCTTAAGCTCTGCCACACTGTGATCTGACTCAGGTAAATTCCCTCACGTTTTTTCAATTGCTCCAAACTTATGGCCACTCGCGCTAACTACAACCCCTAGGATATGACTCCAAGGCAGATAATGGCGTGGGTAGCTCTGGTGTGGAGTCTAGTGACTAGCTCTCAGAGGTTCTCTTTGAGTCTGGGATTCTTTTTAATCCCTTTTGGACGTCAGCCTGGGGAAATCACTACTCGCTGCTGAACTAGGGTGCTAGTAGAGGCTCGGTCCAGAGATCATGAACCCAGCACGACGAACATAGAGCGTTCCAGTGAATTCTCGGTTTGCTTTGTGAGTGAAAATTTAAAAAAAAACAAGGGTCGGGACAGACCCTAGTACCCTAATTCTAATGTTGGGACTCTGCTTCCCAGTCTCCTTCATCTTACCTCTCAATTTTCTGGTCTGCCAGAAGTAGCTCCCGGGCAGGTAAATCTAACTGAGTGCCATCTTCTTCCTTCGGGCCCAAACAGACAATTTTATGCTCTGTGAAATGAAATGTCCAAAGAGAAAAAGAATGTAAAGGGCCAGCTAATTTTTCAGGGTCTTCCCAGTTCTAAGTTCCTGTGATGCCCTCTGTTGTTTTGTTTTTGAGATGGCTAATGCTGCCCTCAAGGGTTTGGTGCCATAATGTATTCTATCCAATTGAGATACACTTTACCCAGAGAGGTTGGAGAAACAGAACCTGATTTCTTTTTGCAATTCTGTCTGGCCACGGTATGTTTTGATGGAAAGAGAATCCTGGCCAAAGAATGACACCCTTGCCCTTCCAACCCCGAGTCACCTAGAACATTTCTGTGGAAGAATGGGAATGTGGGCAGAGTTCCTTTATGTTGACCTGGGCAGTTACTCTAACAAATCTGAATAGTACATAGACAACTTCCAACACCTCACCACATCCTATGATTTGATGGATTTTGAGAAAGAACCAGTGCACAAAGGTGCTAGGAAGTTTGCAGAGGATTTGCATGCAAAAAATGACAAGTAGGGCAAATGGCTGTGCCTTTCACTGACCCTGCTTGGGATCATAATCACACCAAAGAAAGACAAGGGGGCATGGGCACATTTTCTGGTGTGTATCACAAGTGGACCAATATCAGGAAGGCCAAAGACCATTAAAGAATGATGCCAAAGCGAGAGCAATTCATCAGGGACCTGAGGAAAGCTCTATGGGCTTAGAGTGGCTAACAGCGGCCCTGAGGAATCACACTGCTGTAGACATAGATTCCTATGAAGGGCACGTCTTCCCCAGGGACAAGTTCCTCACGCAGGTTGTAAAGGACATGCGGAAGAAGCTCCAAAAGTTACTGCAGAAGCCTGAAGGAGTTACCCTAGAAGAGATGGTTACTAGTTGGAAAGCTACCTTTTATAGGAGGGGAGAGGTGAAGAGGTGCTGGTTCAGGAGAAGGAGAGAAGGAAGAACATCAGGCATGCCCTAGCGTTGGCCGCACTTGCTAAGTGCCCCTCAACCGCCTCCCATGTTTCCCGGAGCGGTGATCAAAGTGCAAAGTGCTGTGTGTGTCAGGAAAAGGGGCCACTGGGCATGGAATTGCCATAGCCAGAACAGGCACGCCTGATGGCTAGGCCATCCCGGCAAGCAACCTGGCCACCAGTGTATCATTTGTCCTATGGCAGATAGCCAAGAGGGAGCATACCCACAGGCCAGTGAGCAGCTAGCTGCTCATTGAAGATTGGCTCAGCCCGGCCATTGAAGCAGCAGGAGACAGCTGTTATCAGGTCTGGCACCTCAGGCGAGCAATAAATGGGGTAGCAAGTTTGGTGGATTTCCTCCTAGATACTGGGGCTGCATATCCTGTCCTTACCTTCTTCCTTTGACTCTGGGTATCATTCACAGGTGAAAGCGTGGATCTCTCAGAAAACCCTCCCTCAGACGCATCACAGTGTTTAAGCCAGTAAATGCTTTTACTCCATTCCGGTGTTTAAGGAGAACAAGCACCCATTCCTGTCAGCCCTATGCTTTCTTCTTTTCTGAACTTCCCATGACAAAAACGCCCACCTCCAAGGCCAATGCCACCTCAAAGCCTTACCCCTGTCCCACCTAAACCGTGCACCTGTTTTGTTCTGTTTTCCCGATGTTCTCCGGTTACCAATGTCTCTGAACCAAGTGTGCCAGTTCCAGGACCACCAGCACCTGGACCACCCCAACTTCATCCATCGTGGGCCTGGAGTGCACACCCCCTTCCAACAGAGTAGGAAGGGTGTCACCCCACAACCCCACTTCATGCCCCATTTACCAGCAGGAAGTAGCTCGAGATGTGTTGCCTAGTACCCCAAAGATATGGGTCCATACCCCTTCAGTGGGGAAATGTGAGGTAGTCAGTTAGGGAGTCATCCTACTCTATGCCAAGGTGCCCCTGCAGGAGGTTGCTGCAGAGAATCAGGCGAGCCCATCCATAAAGGCTAGAGTGCATGGACAAATTCGGGCCTTTGAGACAGGACCCCAACCTAAGCCAGGTGAGCCATTGGCCTCAACCAGAACTGTCGACCAAGCCTCCCAGCGCGAGTTCCTGAAAAAGTCAGAATCAGGCCCCTAGCCCCCTCTTTTTCCACCTGACCCTTCGCCATGCTGCGGTTTTCTCTGGCTTCAGGTTTCCACTTGTGGGTGTGAAGTGCCCTGAGGGTGCCTGTGTACACCCTGAAACTTTTATCCTTTATGAAAACTCACTTGGATGATGATCCAGGTTTCAGCATTAATTCTTTCACTTGAGAAGCCAAGGACTGGGGTAACTTCCACCTGAGGATTCCAACACATCAACATTACGTCTTGGAGATTCATGGGTCTATGGAAAGTGGTGATACTGGAGAAAACTGGAATTCAGTGAATTTTGCAGTGTCCAAAACATGATATGTCATGGAACTCCTTTCGGCTGAGGGAAACATGGTTCCTCTCAGATCAACATTACCTCTGGGACATTCAAGGGTCTAAGACATGTGAATCATACTGGTTCCTGTGCTTCACAACTATATAGGCTCATGGAGAATTGTTTCCCAGTAAACGGTACATCCCTCAGTTTACCCCAAGGAGATTCATGTGCTATCAAAAACATTGAATCCAGCAGGTTCCTTGCCTTACAACTACTTTGGCTAAGGGAGCTTCATCGTGGATGTTCAGGATTCTAGAGAAAATTGCGCTTCAGTGAGTTACATTAGGTTACTGTATCCCGCTCCTTTCAGATCAAGAGTACCTCTGGAGATTCTGGGCCTAAGGAAAAGATGGTGATTCTGGAGAAAACTAAACGTCAGAGAGTTTCCGTGGGTTTCTGAAAAATGAGGAACCATGGTACTCTTTGTGCCTGAGGGCAACAGAGCTCCAGCAGCAGGATGTTTCTCAGTACAAGGGTGCTGCGGGCAGTTTCTTTTCTCTCAGAACAAGCAACATTGACCTGTGAGGATTCTTGAGTCTCATGTCAACTTTGTCCTGGAAGTTCCAGTGTTTCACAAAAGCCTTCCTTCTTGGAGGTTCACGTGCCTCCTGTTCAATGGTGCTTCTTCAAACAGTTTAATTTTCCTCAGTTCAAAATTACATTCTGGAGATTCACAGGTGCAAGAAAAATAGTGAATCAAACGGGTTGCTGTGCTTCACAACTGTATTGGCTCATGTGTGTTTATATTTGTCAGTAAAACGGTACATCTAACTGTGTCACTTCTCTCAGATCAATGGTCCTCCTTGGAAATTCATGGGTGTATGGAAAATATTGAGTCCTTCAGTTTCAGAAGTCTTTGCCCGTTGATGATTTTTATGTCTTAGGAAATGTCTTTATCACAAGAGCTCACGTGTCTCAGAACAACGTTAACTCCTGGATGCTCACGATTCTATAGAAAACTGAATTTCAGTGAGCTTCTCTGGGTTTCCCTCAAATGAAGCGTAGTGGCACTACTGGCGCTAGAGGGCAATAGTGCTCCTCTTAGAACAACATTTCCTCTGAGACAAAGAGGAGTCTAAGGAAAACGGTGGTGCTGCAGAAAAGTGAACTTCAGTGATTTTCGCTGGGTGTCCGTCATGGTGCTCCTTGCGTGTAAGGGCAACAGTGTCCACTCTGATTAACATGACTTCTGAGACATTCACGGGTCTAAGGAAAGCGGTGAATCTACAAGTTCCTGTGCTTCACTACTGTCTCGTGGAGATGTGTGTTTGGCAGTACAAGGGAACATGCAGCCGTTTAATTTCTCTCAGATCAGCATTATGCCTTGGACCTTCATGGGTCTAGGAAGACATTGAATCCTGCAGGCTGCTCTGTTTCTCAACCACGTTG
This sequence comes from Echinops telfairi, assembly GCF_000313985.2. Taxonomy (NCBI): domain Eukaryota; kingdom Metazoa; phylum Chordata; class Mammalia; order Afrosoricida; family Tenrecidae; genus Echinops; species Echinops telfairi. The sequence continues at coordinate 11,323 of NW_022103943.1, forward strand.
CCCAATGAAGCTTTGGATGTCTTAGGGAAAGTATGGTGGAAGTTCACGTGTCTCAGTACAACATTAACTTCTGGATGGTCATCATTCTAGAGAAAACGGAACTTCAGTGAATTTCGCTCGGTTTCTGTGAAATGATGTCATGGCACTACTTGCACCTCATGGCAACTGTACTCCTGAAACTTGATCTTTCTCAGCACAAGGATGCCTCACGCAGTTTCTTTCCTCTCCCAACAACTTTGACCCATGAAAATTCTTGTCTCATGAAAATTGCTTTGTTGTAGCAGTTCAGGCGTTTCATGAAAACGTCTACTCTTGGAGGTTCGTGCCAGTCTCTGTTCTAGCAGTTTCATTCTTTCTGTTCTGGAGATTCATGGGTGTAAAGAAAACCGTGACTAATATAGGTTCCTGTGCTTCAACTACTGCACTGCCTCATGGAGATTTGTGGTTGACAGTACAACGGTCCATGCAGTTGTTTAATTTCTCTCAGGTCACATTACGTCTTGGAGATTCATGGGTCTATGGAAAACATTGAATCCCGCACACCTCTCTATTGGTTCCGTGGTACATGCTGGTATGTTGTGTTCACTTCTTGGCACATCAGGTTGAAGCCTGGTCTCCCTCTCCCTCTCCTGTGGAGATATAAACAACATAATACCCTTGGGTTGGTTAGTGCCCTATTCTCCCACCTCCATGTCATCTTCTGTTTTCTCTTTCTTTACCCCTCTTAGTTAATTGGCTTCCTTATGTATCCCTGGATTGGGTCTGAGCCCTGGCATAGTTGCAGGACCTCACTCCAGGGATGTATATACATAGTAGCTTTTCCCCTATGCCCCGTTTTTCTTTAAGCTTACCACAGTTTCTCTTGATGGAAATTTGGGGTGTTTCCAACTCCTTGCAATTGTGGACTGGACCGCGATGACATTGGAGCACAGATGTCTGGCGGTGGTTTGTTTCTTGCCTCTTATGAGCATGTGTCCACTAGGGGGATTGTTGGGTGGTATGGTAGTTTGATTTCCATCTGTTTTAGATATCGCCAAATGGATTTTCATAATGGCTGGATATTTCTACAGGTCCACCAGCTGTGGACCAGAGTTTCTATCTCACCACAGCCCCTCCATGTTACTTTCTAATTTTTTGAATTGGGCTATCTTTCAGGGTGTTAGGTGGTATCTCATAGTTGTTTTAATTTGCATTTCTCATATGGCTAAAGATCGGGAACATATTCTCACATGTTTATGAAGCATTTGGATTCCGGCTTCTGTGAAGCTTCTGTTCAGGTCCTTTGCCCACCTCCTCAATGGGCAGTACGATTTGTTTCTATTTGTAAGCTTGAAAATCTTGCAGACCAGCAATAAGGCCTTTGTCTGATGTGTCGTGATTAAAGATGTTTTCCCAGTCTGCGGGCTTCTCTTGGCGAAGTCTTTCCATGCACACAGGTGCTTTACCTTCAAAATATATCAATTTATGACTCCTGTGCATTTCTATCCTTCCATATTTCCGATAGCCTGTGCCAAGCCATTCAGGTTTGTCCCAATTCCTTCATTAATGGCCCTCATAGTTTGGGAGTTTAGCTCAATGTCTGTGATCCCCGTTGAGTTTATTCTCACACATGGAGTGAGGAAAGGGTCTTGCTTCATTTTTCTGCAGGTAGATATCCATTTTTATCCCACACCCCTTACTGAAGAGGGCAACTGCTTCCCATTTCATAATTTTTGGGCCCTTTACAAAAATCTGTTGTCTCCATGCTAATGTTTTTTCCCTGAGTGTTCAGCTCTATTCCATCGGTCTCAATATTTATAGTTGTACCGATACAACACTGTTTTGACTACTGTGGCTGTATAATATGTACTAAAGTATTGTAGGGCAACCCCTCCCACTTTGTCTTTCTTCTTGAGGAGTTCTCTGCTAATTCTGGGCTTCTTCCCTCTCCATATGAAGTCGCTAATCAGTGTTTCTGATTCTTTGAAGAAGGATGATGGTATTTGTATCAGGATAGCATTAAACTCATACAGTGCCCAGAGCAGAACTTACATCTTTACTATAGAGAGTCTTCCTATCCACCAGCATGGGATATTCTTCCATTTTGTTGAGGTCATGCTCGCTTTCTTGTAATGGTATTCTGTAGTTTTCTTATACAAGATTTTTGGGTTTTTTTAGTCAATTTTATCCACAGATATATAAATTTGTGCTTGGCTATTGTAAAGCGTACACCCTTCAAAATTGTGCTCCTCTGTGATCTTGTCTGATGTATATAGCAGTGGTCTATCACTTTGAACACTCCACTTGTGGAATTTGGGGGATTTTCGATATTGAAATCATTTTGTCTGCAAATAATGATAGTTTCGCCTCTTCCTGCCCCAGACGAATACGATTGATGTCATTTTTTTGTCTTATGTCGTTAGGTAGGACCTCCAGTACCATGTGAAATTAGAGTGGGGATGAGGGACATCCTTGCTGCTCCACTTTTTCAGTGAAATTGCTTTAATCTTTTCTGCATTGATTACCACGTTGACTGTTTGTTTTCATAAATTGCTTGTATAAGATTGAGGAATTTTCCTTCCACCTCTATGTTCTTGAGAGTCTTAAAAAGGAATGGGTGTTGGATGCTATCTAATGCCGTTTACGCATCTGTAGATATGAACATGTGGTTCTTATCATTTTTCCTGTCAATGTGGTGAAAATACTAAAGGGCTTTAGAGTGTGGAACCATCCCTGCTTTCCTCATATGAACCAAACTTGGGCATAGTGAATTATTTGTTTTAGGTACTTTCCTACTCTACTGACCAGTATTTTGTTAAGAATTTTTGCATCGATGTCCATTAGGGATGTTGGTCTGTAGTTCTCAATTCTTCTGGGATCCTTGCCCAATTTTGGTATCAGAGTTATACTGGCTTCATAGAAAGGGTTTGGCAGTTTTCTGTCTTTTTCCTGTGTCAGTTCGTTCTTGAATGCTTAGTAGAATTCTCCTCTGAAGCCCTCTGGCCCAGATGATTTTTTGGGTAAAAATTTCTTCAGGGACCTTCCTCTGTCCCAGAACTACTGTTCATTGTAGAAGTTTGAGTGTCTCAGAACAATATTGTGTTAGGGAGGTTTTGTGTCTCAGGACATAGGTGCCATGTGGAGGTTCATGTGCTTCAGAACAGTGTTGCCTCAGAGAGATTCTAGTGTCTCAAGAATACTCTAAATCATGGAAGTTTAAGTGTTTCAGAACGACGTTGCCTCATGGAGCTTCATGCTTCTCAGGAATAGTCTTTATCATGGAAGTTCAAGTGTTTCAGAACAAGAACATCATGTGTCTCCTGACTACTCTTTATCTCAGGACTAGTCTTTGTTGTGGAATTAAAGTGTCTCAAAATAACGTTGCCTCACACAGCTTCATGTGTATCAGAACTACTCTTTATCCTTAAAGTTGAAGTGTCTCATATCAGGCATCAGGGAGTTTCATGTGTCTCAGGACAACAGTGCTATGTGGAGGTTCATGTGCCTCAGAACAACGTTACATCTGGGATCTTCGTTTGTCTCAGGACTACTCTTTATCATGAAAGTTAGAGTGTCTCAGAACAATGTTGCCTCATGGTGCTTCATGGGTCTCAGGACTACTCTTCATCATGGAAATTTAAAAATCTCAGAACAGCCTTGCTTCAGAAAGGTGCATGTGTCTCGGGACTAGTTATTATTGTGGAAGTTCAAGTGTCTCAGAATAACATTGCCTCAGGGAGGTTCATGTGTCTAAGGTTCCTGTGGATGTTGATGTTTCTCAGAAAATGTTGCCTCCTAGAGATTCACGTGTCTCAGTACAACTAAGATTCTTACACATTCATTTTTCTCAGAACAACATTGCCTCATAGGAGTTTATGTGACTCAGCAAAACAGTGCATCCTGCAGGTTCCTGGGGCTCAGAACGACATTGCTTCATGGAGCTTTATGGCTCTCAGAACTACTCTTTTTCCTGGAAGTTCAAGTGTCTCACAGCAACGTTCTCTCAGGCAATTTAATGTGTCTCAGGACAAGGGTGCTATGTGAAAGTTCATGTGTCTGAAAACAACATTGACTCAGGGAGGTCTGAATCTCTTGGAAACAAAGGTGTCATGTGAATGTTCATGCTTTTCAGAACAATGTTGCCTTTGTCTTAGTACAATTGAGATTCTTGTGTGTTCATATTTCTCAGAACAACATTGCCTCATGGGAATTTATGTGACTCAGCAAAACAGTGCACTCTGCAATTTCATGTGTCTGAGAACAAAGTTGACCCATTGAGCTTCATGTGTCTCAGGACTACTCTTTATTATTGAAGTTCAGTTGTCTCAGAACAATGTTTCCTCCAAGAGATTCATTTGCCTCAGTATAAGTGAGATTCATGCTCACTCATTTTTGTCAGAACACATTGCCTCATGGTATATTATATGACTCAACCAAACTGTGCATTTTTCAGGTTCCTGTAATAGAACTATGTTGTCTCATGGAGGTTCATGTTTGTGGGATACAGAAAGATTTCCCCCCCAGGTTGTCACCCCATAATACATGACCCCATAATATTTTGAATATACACTTGGAGCTCAACTTCTCCCTGAGGGTATCAGCCATCTAGAGCAATTAGACCCTATTGTCTCTCCCACCCTAGCTGGGGCCCACTCCCTTCTGTTAAGAATAGTGGATTGTTTTCCCTGAAGGAGAGCCCAGAGACAAGGTCAAGCCAACTCATGGAGGACCAAGGTTAGGCTGCCATAAGCCAACTCATGGAGGACCAAGGTTAGGCTGCCATCTTGAATCTAGGGTCTTCCCATTTTGTCACATGTGTACCACTAGTGCCCCCATTCCTATTGCATGTACTCCCCTAGCTCATTCCCTTCCTGTTGTGTGTATGCCTATGGTACAACTCCTTCCCATTATGATGTAATCAGGGGGGCTTGCACGTCCCCAAAATATATATAAGCCATGACTAGAAATATATTTGCTCTCTCTCTGCAAGGACCTGGCTGCTGAGATAATGGTAATCCAGGAGGTGATAAATTACATACCTTATCTTGTCTGATGTCTCTTTAATTTGACCCCTCAATTATACAACTGTCCTTTGGACTTGTTTGATTGTGGTGGCTGGTACCCCACAATTTGGCACCCAAAACGGGGCCAATGGAAGGTCTTCCGGAGGAGAAATTACCCGTGAAATGGTGTGTAACCCCATTGGAAGTGGAGTGATTCAGGGAAATTGTTTGAAATGAGAATCTGGTTGGGGGATTGTCGGATAAGTAGACGAAATAGTGATAATAATAGAATAAGTATTTTAAAGAGGACAATGGGACAAGGTAAAAGTAAACCTAAAGCTTAAGGTATTACGATCATCCATTTCCTGAAAAAACAGGGTGTAAAAGTAGCAAACAAAAAGATGCACTGTTTTCTAAAAGAAGTAAAAAAGTATAATACTTGGTATCCTGAGGAAGGAACTGCCATTAGAGTGTGTTCCCCTTTGAGGTGTTAAAATACTTCAAACAGGCTGTCTCCATTTATGAGGCTGACTCTCCCTTCATAATTAGCATGATTTGATCTTTAGCAGAAACTGACTTGTGGATACCTGCTAACTCCCAAGTCTTGACAAAATATTGCCTTTCTCCATTTCTTGCAGTTTAAGGTCTGGCTGTCAGAAGGTGTGAAAACACTGGCTGACAGGAATGTGGAAGAAGGTATAGACACAGTAGTAGATCAGTTACTAGGGGAAGGGAATTTTATTACTCTGGAAACGCAGCTGCAACTTATCCACAGGCATTCTCACAGACTCATGAGGTTTGTCTGAGGGTAGCTATGGACAACTACACCAAACCTAAAGGGAAATGTTTTAGCTGCAGGAAGATTGGTCATTTTCAAAGAGAATGCCGGCAGCAACCACTAATCACCCAGGAGGCTAAAAGAGGGCCAGGGCGGGGGCCAGGGCCTTGTTCCAGAGAACCAGGACCTTGCCCTTAGCGTAAGAAGGGCAGTCATTGGGCAAATCAATGTTGCTCAAAATTCAATAGTGAGAGAGTCCAGTTGGCAAGCACTTCCCAGGTAGGAAACGGGTAGCAGGCCTTGCTCCAAGCCTGTTCCTACTGAGCCCAGCATATCATATATCCAACTCCAGTAAGCCAGATAAGTCACACAACTAGGGAAAGCTTTCAGTAGATGTAAACAGCCAAGAAGAATTTCAGCTTATACCAGGTAGCCCAACAGTAGTTATTAAAACTGTACTTAGGGTCCACTACCTAAAATAACTATAGGGCATTTATTAGGAAGATCTACCTAAATTCTAAAGATGTTCATATAGTTACTGGATCAGGATTATGAAGGAGACATTGTTAGGTAGCTAGCTTAGGCGACAGGGGGTTGTCCCTCCCATGCCTGCAAAGGCCCCATGGAGGAGGTTGGAGAGACATCGGGCAACCATTAGACACCTATGGGAAGACCCCACACTGAGCATGCACAGACACAAGACCCCTAAGCCCAGATAAAACCAATATCTTGGACAAACCCACCTTAGGTATATCACACAAGTGGGCCTAACAGCCAATGGAGTCGACCAATACCATCAACCACATGCCTCCCCAGCTAGAGGTTTGAAATATCCTGGCTGTGGGAAGGTCTCGCTCTCTTTTACCCTGCTCCTGATCAGTGGCAGGAGGAGGGCGAGGGTCTCCCTCTCTGCACAGGTGCACATGTGCCCGCTCTGGTCCTACTTAAGGGTTCACAGCCTCTTGACCCACATGCTCCTAGCCTCAGGGGTTCTTGGGCTTCTGGCCTCCTGGCATCCCCCCCGCCCCCAGTTCCCACACGTGTGGGTGCTCTTTTCCACGATAAGCACTCTCTCACACACAAACTTAGCAAGAGCTCTCACACAATCTCACTAAGCACTCACACAAATTCACTGTCACTTTCTCACAAACTCAAGGACTCGCAAACATACACAAACACAAAACCTGACCAAGCACTCTCATACACACTTGCTCATGAAGAAGTCTCAAACAAAACACTCACCCAGCATGCAGACAGCACAAACAACTCAGCAAGCACACACAAACACACCAAGCACTACAAACACAAACAGCACTCTCATACAAACCCTTGGAGCACTCTCAT